>NC_083097.1:36914109-37214109 GCF_949774975.1 Lagenorhynchus albirostris | reverse complement strand
CAATTGACATCTGAAGTGGTAGGGTAGGCAGTCTTATAGGACTGAAATCTTTAACCTATGGGATCTGGTGGTATCTCTGGGTTGATAGCATCAGAACTGAGTTGAATTGTAGGACACCCAGCTAATGTCTGACAATTGCTTGTTGGAGGTATGGGGAAGCACTCCCTTCCATACACACACATTGAAATTGGGTCCAGGAACCCCGCAAAGGTGGGCTACTAATCTGATAGGATTGGTAGATTTCTAAGAAGAGGATATGAGATAGATCTCTCTGTTTCTTTCTCCTCACCATGTGATGACACAGTGAGAAGGTGCCTATCTATAAGCCAGAAAGGATTCCTCACCAGACACTGACCATGATGGCACCTTGATCTTGGACATCAAGGCTCCAGAACTGTGAGAAAAGAAAAAATTTCTGTTGTTTAAACCATCAAGTCTATTGTATTTTGTTATGGTAGCCCAAGCTAAGATGTTACCCTAGAAAACATGGTAAAAAAATCATGTTGCTTGCAACTGGACTCATTGTGAATCAGAAACTGTACTTACAAACCACTAGAAGTGTAGTGTGTTTGTGACTCCAATACCATGGGAACATCTGTGGTTTTCTGCCCTGAACATCAATAATGCTTCCCTATTATTGTGAGAACAAAAACTGCCCATACAAAATTTGTAAAATACTATCTAAAGCAGAGGTCCCCAAACCCCAGGCCTGGACCAGTACCAGTGTGAGGCCTGTTAGGAACCAGGCCGCACAGCAGAAGGTGAGTGACGGGCGAGCGAGCGAAGCTTCATCTACCGCTCCCCATTGCTCCCCATCGCTCGCATTACCGCCTGAACCATCCCCCCCAACCCCATCCATGGCAAAATTGTCTTCCACGAAACAGGTCCCTGGTGCCAAAAAAGTTGGGGACTGCTGATCTAAAGGGTGGTAGTGCCCTGGAGAGAACCATTGACAAAATATATTCTGAACAGCATGGGCTTTGGAATTGTGTAGACATGAGTCTAAATTTCTTCTTTATCACCTTGGGACTGTGTAACCTAAGGCAAGTTAACAAAACTCTTGGAACTTCAGTTTCCTGATCTGTAAAAGGTGTGGGTGGGGGCATGATATATACCTAATAGGGTACCTAAGGGAATTACTAAAACTATGTTTGCTAAGTGTTTAGAAGTGTAACTGGATCCAGAACAGTTATTTCTAAATAATTGTCAGATTTCAATGCTATAGGTAAATGTTAGTTCCTTTGCCCTCCCTAATTGTTTTCCCTGAAGACTTGCAAAACTTCCTACTGCTACCTTCATCCTTAGTTCTTCAAGTTTCCTAAGATTCACATCTCTTCTTTATTGTTATACTTGCTCCAGTTTCTAATGTTTTGCTTTCTTCCTCTTGCTCTCACTCTCTGGTGTCTCTCCTCTTACCCTTCAGTCTTACTCTCTCTCCCTCACTCCTGCAAGTTGTACTTCTCTTCTTCATAAGCTTTTCTCTAAATTCTCACTCATGATTGAAACAATTATTTAAAGCTTCTTAAAGAAATTGCATGGTTTGCTTCAGAGCCCATCAAGAATCCCCCCAAATTACATTATACCTCTGACACTCAGTGGATTTGAGGAACAAAACCAGTAGCTTACTTCATTCCACAGTGTTCCTTGCTATAGCTTAATAGCAGTAGGTCAAAAAAGTGAACTGTATGAAAGATCACCAGATCTTCAAACAGATAGCAGCTATTACACAGAGTAGCAGAACAATATCTCAGTGGTTCTCACTTACATTATCTGCATGTGACACAAGATATAAAAGCATTTTTTATGTTACAGCTTTATATAGTTTAAATATTACTGAAGACCTTCAATAACGGTAAAAGGAACCAAGATGACATACTTGGGGTAATATCTAATTTAGCATACACAACAGACATGTGAAAAAATTTGCTTTTATATTAACTAAAAAACTAAACAACAGCTGCACAAGTATAAGAAGCTGATATGTCCTATACAAAGAAATTAACTAGAGACTTGGGTACCTCACTTTCAATAATAAATAGAACAAGTCAAAAAAAGTCATTGAAGAAATAGAAGACTTGGACAATATTGTAAACCAATTAGATCCAACACACATCTATACAACATTCCATCTAACTGAAGTAGAATATATTGTCTTCAAGTGCATATGAAAACATTCTCCAGGATAAACCATATGTTAGGCTATAGCAGAGGCTTCAAAAATTTTTAACAGGCTTGAAATAATATAAAATATGTTATCTGACCACAAAGAAATGAACTTAGAAATAAATATGAGAAGTAAATTTGGGAAATTCACATATATGTGGAAATTGAAAAATAAACTTCTAAATAATGAAGTAAATAAAGAATACCTCACAAAGGAAACTAGAAAACACTTTAAAAAAATTCTTTTTAAAGGTCAACTGTTAAGATCTTTTAAAAGGAGGTAAAGGTTAAAAAAATTTATAATATATGCAAATGATGAGAAGAACCATTTGATAAAAGAAGCCTGTATACATTAACACATAGAAAAGTTTATCATAAGTAATTATCAGAGATATGCAAATTAAAAGTAGAATTTATTGTTTCATATAAAATTGGCAGATGAAAAAATAAAATACAACTCAGTGTTACAAAAGATGATGTGAGAGGGTCATTTTCATCCACTCTTATTTTAAAATTATTTTTTCTTTTTAATTAACTAATTGATATGTTAAATTGAAGTATAATTGAGTTCCAGGTGCACAACATAGTGATTTGATATTTCTGTACATTACAAAGTGATCACCACAATAAGTCTAGTTACCATCTGTCATCATATAAGATATTACATTATTATTGACTATATTCCCCACACTGTACATTTCATCCCTGTGACTCATTTATTTGGTAACTAGAAGCCTGTACCTCTTAATCTCCCTCACCTATTTCACTCATCTCCTACCCCATCCCCTCTGGCAACCACCAGTTTATTCTCTGTATCTTAGTTTGTTTCTGTTTTGTTATATTTTTTTCATTTGTTTTGTTTATTAGATTCCACATACAAGTGAAATCATATGATATTTGTCTTTCTCTGACTTATTTCACTTAGGATTATACCTTCTAGGTCTATCCATGTTGATGCAAATGGCAAGATTTCATTCTTTTTAATGGCCGAGTAATATTCCATTGTATATATCTTCTTTATCCATTTATTTATCAGTGAACACTTAGGTTGCTTCCATATCTTGGCTATTGTAAATAATACTGCAATGAATATAGGGATCATGTATCCTCTCAAATAAGTGTTTTTGTTAAAAAATACTTTGAGATTAATAAAAATAAAAACACAAGATACTGGAATTTATGAAATGCAGCTAAAGCAATTCTTAGAAGGAAATTTATAGCTGTAGGTGCCTATATTAAAAAAGAAAAATGATCTCAAATCAGCAACTTAACATCACTTTAATAAATGTAAGAAAGAGAAAACTAACAACAAAGCAAGCAGAGTGCAGAGAAAATTAAGACTTATGCAGTAATAGATGAAGTATTGGGTTGGCCAAAAATTTCGTTTGGGTTTTTCCATAGGATGTTACAGAATAATAGAACATTAAACAATTGAGAAATTCAACAAAGCCAAAAGTTGGGTTTTTAAGATTGTTAAAAATGACAGACTGTTGTCTAGACTAACCAAGTAAAAAAGAAAGAAGAATCAAATTACTAAAATCAAGAATAAAAGAGGGGGAATTAATATCAATATTACAGACATAAAAGGTTTATGAGTGAATACTATGAACAATCATTTTATCAATAAATTATATAATTTACATGAAAGGGACAAATTTCTAGAAAGATACAAACTACTGAAAGTGACTCAAGAAGAAATTTAAAAATTGAGTAGACGCATAATAAGAAACTGAATTAGTATAATCAAGTAAGATTTATCCTAGGAATATGAGGTTAATTTAACACATGGAAATCAATTAAATTAATATACCATATTAATCAAATAAAGGAGAAAGAAAGACATAATCTCAATAGATTCATAAAAATTATTTGACAAATCCAACATACTTTCATGATAAAAATACCCAATAAACCAGGAACAGAAGAGAACATTCTCAAGCAAATAAGATTATCTATGGGGAACCCTTAACTAATGTCATGATAGTGAAAAGTTGCATGCTTTCCCTCTAGGATCAGGAACAAGATGAGATGTCTACTCTTGCCACTTATATTAAACATTGTCTTGGAGATACTAACCAGAAAAAAAAAAGTGGAAAATACAAGACATCTTGATTGGAAAGGAATAACCAAAACCATCTTTTTGAAGATGTCTTGACTTTATATAGGAATCTATTAAAAACCTATCATAACAAATTAATTCATCAAGGTTTCAGAATACAAGCTCAGTATACAAAAATGAATACAAAAATCCATTGTCTTTCTATACACTGGCAATGACTAATCTGGAAAGGAAATTAAGGAAACGGTTCCATTCATAATTGCATCAGAAAAATAAACAAGGTTAAATTTAACAAAGTAAGTCAAGACTTGACACTGAAAACTACAAAACATCATTGAAAGAAATTAAAGAAGACTGAGATAAATAAAACAATATTTTACATTCATGGACTGGGAAACAATATTATTGAGATGGTAATACTCTCCAAATTGATCTATATATATATAGCACAATCCCTGTTGAAATCCAGCTGTCTTTCTACAGAAATTGACAAGCTTATCAGAAAACCTAAATAGAAATGCAAGAGACCAAAATAGCCAAAAAATATTGAAAAGAAGAACGAATTTGGAGTATTCATACCTCCCAAATTCAAAATTTACTATAAAACTACAGTAATAGAGATGGAATAGTATTGGCATAAGGATAAACATATAGATCAATGTGATAGAATTGAGAGTCTAGAAATAAACCCTCATATTTATGGTAAATTGATTTTCCACAAGAGTGCCAAGAAAATTAATGGGGAAAGAATAGTCTTTTCAACAAATAATGTTGGGACAACTGAATATCTACTTGCAATGGAAGAGTAACTTAAAATGGATCGTAGACGTATATAAAAGAGCTAAACCTATTAAACTGCCAGAAGAACACTTAGGCATAAATCCTGATGCCCTTAGATTAGGCAATGAATTTTTAGATATGACATCAAAAACACAAATGACAAAAGAAAAAAAAAGGTAAAATAGACTCCATCAAATTAAAAACTTGTATATCAAAGAGCACCATCAAGAATGTGGAAAAAACAACCAAAAAATGGGAGAAAATATTTAAAAATCATACATCTGAGAAAGGTTTGGTATCCAGAATCTATATAAGACTCTTACAACACAACAGTATTAGAATTTCAGCAATGGGGTAAATGACTAGTGTCTGAGATGGCCAAAAAAGAATCACAAAACAATGGTGCTTGGATTAGGCCCTAAACAATGGAGAGAGGGAGAAATACAGAGGAAAGGAAGATTCCAAGCAAGGGAACTCTGCACTACTCATTGTCCATTTGGTCAACCTTGCATATATTTTACATGTATATTTCTAACCAATTGTCTCTTGAGGACATTGAAAGTGGTACTCTATAACATTGTATCTCTTATAGTATTTGACCCATCATAGATGCTTATCCTATTCAGTGATTGATCAGGCAAGAAATACAGAGAGATGATTTGTATGTAACAAATACATTCATGTACATGGGGGTCATTTTGAAGTAATGAAAATTTTTGTTCAAATGATATAATTATAAAATATATTACTTGCACATTGTAGAGCATTTCTTGGTTTTATAGGTTCTTTTTAACAATGGTAGCTACATTTTCTGATACAAAAGCAGGACATATGGTATGACACGTAGAAGAGAAGGAGATATTTTAAATTGGAGCAAACTGTGGATATGAGCCAAATGCTCAATGTATAATAAATCAAAATTAAGGAAATTTTGGCACGACAGAGGCCTGCCTGCTGGACCTGTTCTCACTCTTATTAATTTTATCTTTGAGTAAGTTACTTAATCTTCCAATGTCTTGTTTTTCCAATCTACAAAGTAGAGAAAAATGACTGATTCAACATCATTAGGGCTGTGGTAAAAAAAAAAAAATGTAAAAGAGAAAACCCTACCTACCAAAGTACATCAGACTGTGCCGGGTACAAAGAAAATACTGATATAATTTACCTAACATCATTGTATAATTGTAGAGTAAAATCATCTTCTAAAGATAGATTATCACTTGTAAGACCTGTGAATAACAGAAAATAGTCATTTACACTTGCCTTGGTGGATTACATAGGTCACGTCTGTAAGTACCTTATTTAAGGGTCATGGCTTTTACTAAAAAATGAAATGCCAGAGAAATAGCTGTGTGGGAATGCAGAAGCTTCTCTGGCCATACATCATGTCCAGTCCTGAAAATAAAAGTGGACACACTATTTCCCCATTCAATCTTTGGCCTTTTGACAGAAAAATCAACTAATCAAATATAGAGGAGAATACTATCCCCTAAAGATTATAATTAAGAAAGCAGGAATGAGAACCAGGCTACAGCTTGAGCAAGCAGGGGCCAAAAATTTGGGAGAGGCTTTCAGTGCCCCCTAGTGTTAAATCTCCTCTGGTTTTTGTTTTGTTTTATTTCTCCTTTTGTTTTTAAATGGTGTTTTCCCAAGCGATTCCAAAGTTTGAAGCAACTAAGCTTTGTTCAAATGATTCTTCAGATTGAGTTGCTTCCAAACCCACATACATAAATTCTTGTAAGACAGAAAAGCCTTAAACTTTAAAGATGTACAGTTTGGTTATTTTACCAAAGAGAAGCCAAAGTACAAATGAGAGGAGATGTATATCTAGTAAAGGGAATCAAATTCTGTATTTAAATATGTTCATTAGTTGAAGCAAACAGGTAATCAGAATATGTATTTTTAGTAGAGTATTTATTTAAGCCTAAGCAACTCTGAAGCAATATAATGACTAAATCGTTAAATTTCTTACCTAGGCTATTCTTAATGGAAATGCTGACATCCTTAATACAGAGATATGGACACTTCTCTATTCTAGTAGTATATATATAGTCTGCAGACAAGTCTCACGAAAATGTGCTGAGTTAACTTCTCAGGTTTGGGGCTTTATTTCACAAGGTCAGGACATTCACATGTCAGTCAAATGTTCTAAATGATTGTAGATAACCACTGAATAAAATAACTGCTTCTATTTTGTAGTTATCAGCCTTATAGAAAGAGTCTCAACATTATAGAAACTGGAAATTACTTCTGTAGTTTAGTCAAAAAATTCTGTTTCTTGGCTGATTAAACTTCAACTTTGAAAACCTTTTATAAAAGTGGCAGATGGAAATTTAAACTACTTCAGAATATGTATAACTAGCTTAAATAAAGCTGAAATAGATCATCATAAAGAAACTCTTAATTGGCTTGATTTCAGTCTGACCAGTATTTCTGTCCATGTGATTTTATTAGAAAATATTTTTATTCTTTGAAAAGAAAACCATGTCTGATGTAAAGTTGGTCTTAACAAACCTCAAGTTTGAATTAAGATGATTGATTGATTAATATAGACCTTCCCAACTTCCAAGAAAAATACTTCTACTGGTTTTTAAAGTCTGTTTTTGTATCCTCGTGTTGCTCTGATAAAGATCATTCTCAAATTTTCTTCATTTCAGTCCTAAAAATGTGAGAGAGGGGATAGTGAGTTGTCATTTAGGGAATTAGGCAATGAATTATTACTCATGATACTCTCAAGCCAGACTATATATCTTCCCCATAATTTCCCAGTACAGTTACTTTTAATGAACTGTACTTTGCATGCTGACTCTTCTTCAAAACTCATTCTTGTGAGACACCTAATGTCTTTTTAATCTAGGCCTTCTATATCCCTTGATCGAAATGCAGAAGAATTTATGGTTGTGATTATATTTGATGAGCTTCTCCTTGGTGATGGGATCAATTAGTAAAGAGTGACAGTTTTTCCAAGAACAGACACTGTATTGGTATAGCTGAAAACACCCTTCGTAAGAATGTTGATGCATATACTAGAAAGAGTTATCAAAAGCTGGTGCTTAGACTCATAAAATTCCAATTATATTTTTTCTCTGCTGGTTTATATATTTACCATTTTTGCTTAAGGAATCAAACAGGTACCATGATGATTAGCTGTGTGTGTTACATGATTTTAGATGATAACCTCCAAAATAAGATATCATAAAATATGCTCGCAGTCAATGGGATCTACTCGGACTTATTTTAAAGGATATTTTCAAGCCAAAAAATGAATATGGGTAAGGTGAGACTTTTTAGTAGATCAAAGAAATAGCAAATAATGTGGAAAGAAAAACAGCAGGTGCAGTGCCTTTAGTCTCGATACAATGTAAGAATTAGAGGTTCCCATAGCATAGGAAGGAGTCCAAATTTTAACTACACGTACAAAATTCCACAATTTTTTTCTGTTTTGCTTTTTTCCCCTGATTCCTTTCCTAGAGAACACAATGGGCTAAATTAAACAAGCAATCTTTACTCCCAAGGAAATGCACAAACACTGTAGCACAAATTGGGCCATGAGGTACCTATTCAAACCATTGAAGTGAACTCATCATGCAATCATCTAAGCATAACATGCTTATGAAAGTCCATAGACATAGGAAAATATAAAAATTTAAAAATAAGAACACCCCAAACAAGGTACCTCCAGTTTAAGAATTGGAGACTCTTTCACCATTATCTGCTAGTATGGAATAAACACATTTGAATATCTTTGGAGATCATTGAAAAAACAAGGAACGCATAGTTTCTGTCTTTATAGAGCTATAGCCCAAGTCAGCCGTCATCCATACTGTGAACAGACAATACATGGGGAGTTTCCTACCCAGAGAGCTTGGCTCACATTTAGCAGTTGGTTCAAGTGATTGGTGATAACCCCACAGACCCTGAAGTAGGACTGTCTCCTATGAACCAGATTCTTTGAATTAGACTTGTCACCTCATTGTCACCTCATATATTTTCCAGTCTAGGTCATTTGGACTCTGATCCTTTTACTTTTCTGGACGTCAGGTTGCTAATTCCTACAGGCTGTCTTGACTCATTGACTGTTTTTGCCAGTTTAGTCCAGATTAACCTGGCTCACTGATCTGCCTTCCTAGACTGCCTTACTGTTGAATAAATTCTAGTATGACTACTCTGAATTATCATTAACAAGGCAGACCTAAATATCTCAAGCTAAAGGATGAATATATTATCTACCAATTATCAATTTGTAATTTGCACTCATCATGTAGAAGTCACAACCAAAATGACAGAAAACCAGGTAGTGTCAGCTTAGAGATTCCAAAGAGTAGTCATGGGGATTCCAGGTTTATCACTGAAAAACAAAATGTCAAGGAGGTACAAGTTTCTTAACCATGGTGAACTCTGCAAGGAATCTTTTTTCTTATCCATGGTGGCCATGCAAGGAATCTTTTTTCTTTGTGTGTGGGGTGAAAATATAAATTATAAATTTAAAAGTTTTACTTAAGCCTTTGCACAATGCTGGGGAGATAGCAAGATCTCAATAAATAAATAATGAACAATGGAGGAGAAAGAGAGGGAAGGAGGGAAAGAAATAATGAGGAAAGTAGAAAGGGAGTATTGTGAACTGGCATAAGCCAAATTGGACAATCAGCAAACAAGATCTTTTGGTAAGTAGGGGTCACTGGTCATGTACAACACTTATCCACAAACCGCCTGCCAAGGGATGTGAAGCAATGCAAGCAAGGGTTAGACCAAATACTGTGGAATCACAAATATTTATTAGCAAGTGTGAAAAATGAAATAAAACACAAATAGATTGAATCTGCTTCAATAAATCTGGAAAACTCTACTTTGTCCTCAAATAAGCCCCTTGCCTGAGATGTTCCCTCTGAGACAGATGCAAAAATATTCTTTAGTAGAAGTCCTTAATTTAAATTTTTAAAATTTTTATTTTTTAAAATAATTATTGTATGTTTATTCTTTTTTGGGGGGGAATATTTGTTTTACAATGTTGTGTTAGTTTTTACTGTACAGCGAAGTGAAGTAGAGTCCCTTTGCTATACAGCAGGTTCTCATTTGTTATCTATTTTATACATATTCATGTATATATGTCAACCCCAATCTCCCAATTCATCCCACCCCTCCTTTCCCCCCTTGGTGTCCCTACGTTTGTTCTCAACATCAGTATCTCTATTTCTGCCTTGCAAACTGGTTCATCTATACCATTCTTCTCGATTCCACATATATGCATTAATATACGATATTTGTTTTTCTCTTTCTGACTTACTTCACTCTGTATGACAGTCTCTAGGTCTATCCATGTCTCTACAAATGACCCAACTTTGTTCCTTTTTTATGGCTGAGTAATATTCCACTGTATATATGTACCACATCTTTATCCATTCCTCTGTCGATGGACATTTAGGTTGCTTCCATATCCTGGCTATTGTAAATAGTGCTGCAATGAACATTGAGTGCATGTGTCTTTTTGAATTATGGTTTTCTCTGGGTATATGCCCAGTAGTGGGATTGCTGGGTCATATGGTAATTCTACAGAAGTCCTTTTATCTGAGGCAGGCAAGAGTCCTCCATGAGCACTAGATTTGCCTGACTTGTAAGCTTTATTTATGCAAGGGTGGTGTCTGCACAAAATTTCTAGCCAACCATATGTCTTAAACAGCACTCATTTTCATCAAAGAAAATTTTTTTCTAATATATCTGTTGCTAATTAATAAACCCCTTGATAGAGATTTTGATACTTCTTTGAATGTCTCCAAAGTGTGCAATCTTGATTATATTATATCAAATACTAAATCAATGCCCTTAAAATATAAACGGATACCCTACTGCACACTACAAATGCTTATTTCTGCTAAGTTTATAGTGAAATATTTCAAAGTAAATTATCATATGGAAAGTAAAACAGGAAGTAGGGAAGAAGGGAAGGGAGGAAAGGTGGGAGGGGGATAAAACCCTCCAACCACTCTTCTGATGTATTCACTATTCCATCTTGCTTTATTACTGGTCCCAAATAAATTTTTTGCCAGTGAAAAAGTTGTTTGGACAGTCTTTCTCTGGAAATTCTCTTATCACCCACTTCCCCAAATAATATACTAATTTAGTCACATGGTAAAATTCTTATTAATGTTCACATAAAAATTCAGATGCTTTGAAATTTAAGGTAAAATCAATTACTCCTTTTACTCTTTTCCCCGTCTTCCCAAAACTTTGCCTATCAATTTTTCAGAAAGCATATCTGTGTGTGTTTATTTTTTGATTAAGTTTAGCTGTGTCTGTGTTCCCTGGTATGTTCTGAGCCCCTTAGCTCTGGAATTCCTGGATCCTAGTAAAGAGCCTATAATATAATTTTTTTCAGTAAATGTTTGATTAATTTAATTGAATTTTGTATGAAAAATGTCCTCTAGACTATGATCCTCTACAACATCAATTTAAAATATTACTTTGCCATTTTAGTATGAAATAAACTATTAGGTAATGAGAAAATGGTAGTGAGAAGGATAAATTATGATCTAAATGGACACAGCAAAGAGATTGAGAAGCATTTGAAAGTGATAAGAGGAAATAAAACCAACAGTTTAAAATGGCAATTGATATGAACAACTTGAATTTTGAATCCACATTGAAAAATCCTCTCCAAAATGTCTATTTCATCAAGTGGCAAATTAGTTTCTTAGAATATTTGTCCAACTTTTAAAATTTAAACATAATAATTTAATTCATATTTTTCACTAAAGTATTCATTTTCTATACCCAAATCTGAGATATTTTAATCGCTAAGTTATTTTCAAGTTCAAGGTTCTAACTTACCTGAAAACTTCCAGAAAAATTATAGACTTAGAGTTCCTGGTAGTTGTGAACCATAGTCAAGATTTTTTCTTAATTTTTTACTTGATAGAACACTTAATAGGGTTGAAGTCATATTTTAGAATCTACTTAACACTTTCTGATTATTATTCAAAGACTATTCTTATGATCCCCTGAATTTGAGGTGAAGCAAAAAATATACTTTTCCCCAAACAAAAATTGTTGGGTGTCCCTACAGATGTGATGCGAAATTGCCATTCTACTAATCTGGGAGAGTTTGAAATCAGCAAGTTATAAATAACAGACAATTTAAAAGTATCTATAATATCCCCCCTTCCTCATCACTCTATTGCAGTGATTTTGAGGTCCATCGTACAAAAGAAGCTCCTGGGGGGCTTTTTAACAACAGAGATGACCAACCTCCACTTCCATACACTATCATTTGGTTTGTCTGGAGGAAGGTTCAGGTATTAGTATTTTTTAAAAGTATCTATTTCTAGTATGTTGCCAAATTAAAGAACCACTATCCCTAATGTTTATGCCAGAACTGGAATACTGTAGGACTATATTTGACCTTAATAGATACCAAAATAGCCTTTAGGAGATTTTACTAATACATTTATACCTTGAATTTTTAATGAAATTGCAACCAGCCAGATGTTATACTTCTAAAAAGAATACTTAGAAAATTACTACTTATAGATTATTTGGTTATTCTTTGTCTATATGCTGAATGACATCCATCACCTTATTGAAATGTATTAATATATTGAAAAATTAGAGGGTGAAGAGGAAAGTTATTGTTTATCCTGAAGCACTTGAAGCTCTGTATCTTAAAATCTGATATTAATCAATTATTAACTAATATGAATTTTCAATTGAAGAAACATCTGATCATGACCGTATTAAGAGCTAAAAACATGGCAGGAAGAAATTATATTTAATAAACAAGAGAGGTCTGTATAAATAAGATCTTTATTAAACAAATTGAAACAGAGAATTGAATAGTCACTAGGGAGCTTCAGGGCAAAAGTCACTTTTACCAAATATCCAGAGAGGGAAAAAAACACAAACTTCAAGTGACAGGAGTTGTGACCACAATCATCAATAAAGTACTGTTATTACAATGCCTAGCCTTTAGAAGAAATTAATCAGGAGTCAATATAAATATCTCATAGATTCTCTCTAGCCAAAGTACTCCAGGTTTACCTTAAAAATAATGGGAAACAAGTGAGATTTGTTTTCACGGCATCTTTTCCCACTTTGAGACCTTCATGCTGTCCCTTGGCTGACATATATCCCTGCAATCTTACCTTTGTCCATTCTACTGTAAAAAATGCCCCAGTTTTGTGTTCAATTTCTTGTATATTTGCTCTGTATATTTAATGGTGACAAACTAATATATGCTCAGGTTTCTGTGATTAATAAAGAACAGTCATTCCCTCTATCAAGTGGATTTGCATTTTTTTTTTTTTTTTTTTTTTTTTTTTGCTGTACTTGGGCCTCTCACTCTTGTGGCCTCTCCCGTTGCGGAGCACAAGCTCCGGACGCGCAGGCTCAGCGGCCATGGCTCACGGGCCCAGCCGCTCCGCGGCATGTGGGATCTTCCCAGACCAGGGCACGAACCCGTGTCCCCTGCATCGGCAGGCGGACTCTCAACCACTGCACCACCAGGGAAGCCCCGGATTTGCATTTTTAACAGGGAATTCTGATGACAGACAGATTCAGAGTTTAGGTCACTAATCATTATTCATTTGAAAATAGGATGGAAGTGAGGAGGGAAAACTTAAATCATTTTCCTTAGCCAGATGTCCACTTTGTCATGGTCCTCTGGGTATTAGTTAAAAGCTTAAAAATAAACAAAAGAGATGCTTTATAAATTTGGTTACTCAATGAAAATGCAAAATATAGAAGAGAAGAGTTAAATAAAATATCTATGCTATAGAATCTGGGATGGATTGATAGCAATGCCCTTTAAGCATTTATATATTTGCATTGCTTGTAAAGAAAGACATTTGCCCAAGTCCTCCATCCTTTGTTACAATTAAAACAATGCAAGTGGCTTAAGCAGTTTGATATTGATTATTATTGATATTGATATTGAGTATGACTTATTTGTAGTAGCAACCCCATAATTTTTTTTAAAATAGGAGAAAATTTTGTGCTTAGCATTAGCCACTGAGAAATTGTGTCTGATGCAGAGTGTTTTTTTTTTTACTACCAATTAACTCAACACCTGTCATCAATTAGAAAAGTCTTAAAGTTTAAAGCAGATTTCTTTCTCTTTTATATTAGAATAATTTATCTCTAATAAGGCTGGCAGACTCAACATATATAAAATTCATTCAGGGCAATTTGTGACTGTACGTCTTTGTTGAAAGTCACTCCTACTAAAAATGAATCAACAAATTAGTGAAATTAGTTACAAGCACAAACAACTGCAAGCAAATAATATGTATCAATGACATACTTAATCCTAGATTCAAATGATCAATAGCTCTTCCTTAAGATAATTTGATTATATAAATGTGGACCCTGTTGGACCACATTTACATGAATTGTTTCCTTTATAATGAAGTTCTCTACTTAGCTAATACAGTTTAGAGTTCGAACTATTGTAACTGTAATATAATATTAAAAGTTTATTACAATAACATTTTATTTCTATTAATTATTTTTAAAATTTAAAATAAATGAAAAATTACTATGATTTGAAGAGTCATAGGATTGATCAACAATACATATACTGGTTAAAAATCTACCAAAATTAAAATTAGAAATATATTAAAAATGGAAATGACCATCATGATACTGGTCCGATAATTTTATGGTTTTGATACTAGTACTCACAATCATAAAATTCGTCATCTTCATAAACACTGAAAAGTGTTAAAGGAGTTGAAGGCAATTTGATAAGCTCAGGCATATTTTTATGAATTAATTATAAGACTGATTTGAATATGATTTTTAAGTAGGCTGCTTTTTCACCTCAGCACCTGCCATTATTTTTCATTTTTCAGTATCTCAGGAAGTGAATTCCACTTTGGAAACTGAGATAGTTTATGCTATGAACTCATTACTCTGCTTTTTCATTCCTATAATAGCACTTATTACAGAAACATTTTATCCAACTCAAATTTCTCTGTAGACTAAAAACACATTGTTCTGAAATGCTGTTGGCAAGTGTATATTTGGCTGTCTACCCCCTTCAATTACAGTACTCTTTCTTCCTCTAGCTGCCACATGTCCTTATTCTGCCCCCTCCCTGCTCAGAGCTTCCATAGACTCACCCTTAAGAACATGTGTCCCCTTTGTGCACCCTATGTTCTATTGAGATGTCTTCACCCAGTCCCATCAAGAGTCCCCTGACTTCTGCTTAATCTAAACAAATATGATTAAATGTGTCAACAGATGTGATAATGATGCTATTAAATGTGTTAGTATTTTAACTTCTGCTGGCCAGAGATAGTGCTATCAAAAATAATGTCTCCAATGTTAACATTTCTATGTAAAGTTGTGTTTAACCAAACCTTTCAATGGTTATCCCACTTTAAAAAAAAAATGCATCCTTGCTTAAGCCACCTATAAAAAGGACTACCAATAAAATACATTTTAGATTCCCACTGCTCCAATGAGTCTAGACCATTCATAAACCAAACCTTGCTTGTGCTTCACCTCTGCCATAAATTTGCTCATGTAATCCTTCACTCTGCGCAGCCTTCACAGTTGAGTTCAAGTCTTACCTTTTCCATGATTCCTAAGACTAACTTAGAACACATTAGGTTTATTCTCCATGAAAAACAATGCTGACTGGACAAGTATCAGGTTCTTGGCATATATTACCTCACAATTATAATCCTAGGGCACAGGTTGTTTTGGTTTTGTTTTCTATACTTTTTGTTAGAATTCTTTAAGTTTCAGTGTAATCTTACTAAGTACAAAATCTGTATTGTATTAACCTCTTCTGTATTCCAGTCTTGGTGTATACTTCAGGTAGCACAATTCACGTTTGAATGATGTATATAGAATGAGCATCATTGTGCTTCTACGATATGGTATGTCAAAATATGATTGTTGATTCTTGATATGACTTCTCAGTTAATGTATACTGATTAATTTTGGCTTAATTTGTAGAATCTACTTTAAAACCAATGTAAATTCAGATAACAAGAATGTGAGCATTTTATACTCAAAAAGGCAATATGAGAATACAGTAAATACCATTAACACGTAGCACACAAATGTTCTTCAGAAAAAGGTATATAGTACATAAAAACAAAGAACCCTAGTTTTCTTTCATTTATTTTACAAAACTTTCTATAGAAACACAACCATCTCATCAGTAAAGGATTATGTCATCCAAACAGGAACTGCTATTAACATGGAATTTATGTCTGAGGAAATCTGTGTTTTCTCCATCCCAATAAGTAGAATTAACAATACCAGTTGAATAAACACATACTGAGGAGATTTATTTAACTGGTAGAGTGAAGGCGTAGGTATAAGTTATAGAACACTTCAAAAATTATTAGGCCCCCGGAAAGAAAGAAAAAGATTTTACTTTCCACTTAAAATCAAAATGGAAAATGTTAGCCAATATTTTGGTTAATATATTTACAATAAAACTGGTTTTCTTTGTAAAGCATATAAACCAGTGGTCCTCAACGGGGAAGGGGGTTTGTCCCCCAGGGGCAAATTTAACAATATCTGAAACAATTTCATCACAATTTAAGAGGTGCTGCTGGCAGCTAGTCGGTAAAAGCTGGGGAGCTGCTAAATCCTAAAAGGCACAGGATAGTCCCTCAAAACAAAGAATTAACCCACCCCAAATGTCAATATTGCTGAGATTAAAAAAACATACTCCAAAGTAATGCAAGAAGGGAAATATTCCATTAACCTGCACATCTTTCTTTTTCATAGTTATTAGAAAAGTGGTTCCTGTGCAGGGTCTTTTGGAGGGAAAATTTGTTGTCTGCGCCTTTCTAAAAAGTGGAACACAAAATGAGGTCTGGGAGGTAGAGCAGAGGATAAACACAAAGATGGCTCATACCCACAAAAGTCTCCATTTCAGGGAGATTTCAGTGTTAGATGAGTGTCATGGATAACTTTGATCCACAGCGACCTTTGATGCCATGACTGCACTATTGCCAGCTTACAGTCTATATACCACATAAACCTTTTAAATCTGCTCAAAACCTTTGGATGACTTTCCATCACACTTAAAGGAGGGAAGTTTATAGTGATAAACACCTATATTAAAGAAGAAGAGAGATCTCAGATAAACAATCTAACTTTATACTTCAAGGAACTAGAAAAATAAAAGGACAAACTAAACCCAAGTTAGCAGAAGGAAGGAAATAATAAACATCAGAGTTGAAATAAATATATAAATAGAAAGAAAACAAAGAAAATATTGACAAAAAAGTTTTTAAAATCAATAAACCCTTAGCTAGACTACTATCTAGACTCAAATAAATAAAATTAAGGAGACTCAAATAAATAAAATCTGAAATAAAAGAGGAGCTATTACAATGGATGCCTCAGAAGTAAAAGGATTGTAAGAAACTATTATGAACAATTATATGCCAACAAATTGGATAACCTGGAAGAAAAAGTTAAATACATAGAAACATACCACCTCCCAAGACTTAATCAAGAAGAAATACGAAGTCTGAACAGAACAATAACAAATAAGGACAATGGAGTAGTTATTAAAAATTTCTAATGAAGAAAAGCCCAGGACTGTATGGCTTCACAACTGAATTCTAACAAACATTTAAAGAAGAATTAATACCAATCCTTTTTAAATTCTTCCAAAAAATAGAGGGAACATGTCCAAACTCATTTTATGAGGCCAGCATCACTCTGATACCAAATCCAGACAAAAATACCACAAGAAAGGAAAATTATAGTTCATTATTCTGATGAAACTGGATGCAAAAATTCTCAGTAAAATACTAACAAACTGATTTAACAGCACATTGAAAAGATTGTACACAATGACCAAGTGGGATTTACCCTTGGAATGTAGGGTTGGTTTAACATAAGTAAAATCAATCAATGTTATATACCACATTAACAGAATGAAAGATAAAAGCCACATAATTATCTCAATAGATGCAGAAAAAGCATTTGACAAAGTCCAACAGCCATTCACCCACAAAATAGGTGTAGAAGGAACTTACCTAAATACAAGATCTGATCCCTGGTTACTTCTCTCTTCCCATATCCTGCCACTCTTTCTTCTCTCTCCCTGTGTTTCAGCAACACTGGCCTACTTACTGTTTCCTATAAACACACCCCAAGCATGCTTCCATCTCAGGAATTTCCCTCTGCTGGGCCATTCTTCCACCAGCATTCTTGTGGCTTCTTCCTTTACTGTATAATGTTATTCAGATCTCCGATGCAGTGTCACCTCCATATACAAAAAAGTAGCTTTTACCACTTGCTATTCACTTTGGATATTTAATTTCCTTCATAGCACTTTTAATTACCTGGCATTTTAAAGTATTTTTTATTTGGTTTGCTTGTTTATTGCCTGTTTCATCCCACTGTCACTAACCCAATTAAGTTAGATATTTCTTATTTTTTTCTATATCCCTAGAATAGTGCCTGGAAAACGGCAATCTCTTCATAAATATTTGTTAATCATTATATAAATCAATATATGAATGAATCAACATTTAAGATGTTCTACCCAGTGAAGTAAAATTGTCTTTCTTGTGCCTTGACATTCTCAGTGTTTACCTTTTTTTTCCAAACTGGGGAAAAGATTAGACCTAACTAAGGAGAATCAAGCCTCTACCTAGAAGGATATTGGAACAATAAACACTTGGTAGCAAACTTAAGTGTACCAGCCAAGGCTACTAAAATATAAACAAATCCTTTTTTGTGAACAGACTCTCCATTTTCTATGCTGTAACGTGTGTCTATGGAGCAGGTGTCCCTTTTGTAAATAGAATAAAGGTGTATGAAGGTAAAAAATAACAAGAAAAAGAATAAAATAAACTGATAAAAGAGGGGACATATAGGAGACTAAAAATAAAGTAATCTTTTAGAGTGATTGGGCAATTGAATTTTTTTCTTTTATAGACTAGTTATTTTTATTTGTGTTTGAAAGTTAATACATTCGAGGTATTAGGTCAGGAAATA
This sequence comes from Lagenorhynchus albirostris, assembly GCF_949774975.1. Classification (NCBI taxonomy): domain Eukaryota; kingdom Metazoa; phylum Chordata; class Mammalia; order Artiodactyla; family Delphinidae; genus Lagenorhynchus; species Lagenorhynchus albirostris. The sequence goes on along the minus strand of NC_083097.1, from coordinate 37,195,133 downwards.
TTGTTAGGGTATTGCTCTCCAGAGTAGAATTCAAGCAAATCCAAACATATTTTCAGTTATTAGTAGACACATAAGCTTTTTTTTTTGTCTCTCTCCGGCAATTAGATTTTTAATTGATTAGATCTGTGTTCAAATCCTGCCTGCCTTAAGCTGCATGTTACTTGATCATGGTAATTATGTACTCATATTTTTTATGATATGAAAGAAATTAAAAGATGAGAAAAAAGTGAGAGTTCATGGATTAAGTTTTAATTATTTATACATCACCAATTTTAAGAGTCACTACTGGACTTGCGCTCACTGTTCCCTTTACCACAGTATTGAGTTTCCTGAGAAGAGTGAAAAATGTCCCACAGCCTGAGGCAGGAAAGCTGTAAAATTCTTCACAGTTACACAAAAGCAGATTCTCTAAACAACTCCCTGACATGATAAGCAGGTGGATTCTCAGATATCAGAATGGCAGTCTAACTTAAATGTGATAACAAGAAATATCACGGAAACACCATGTAAACTTACACTCTCAAAACTGGTTTCCCTTTCTACAATTTCAAAGAGCAAGCAACAGATTTATAGATTTAATTAGATTAAACCATTGTGTTATAGTTCCTGTTTCCCAGACAGATATCCATTAGCTGGTACAACCTAGTTTTGCTAAAGATCATTTGTATCCCCAATTGCCTAGTCTACCTAATTCAAGGTCTCTCTTCCTTTTGAATGAGAATAAATGCATTCCAATGGTATGGAAAATCATGTTAAATACATAAGACATCCAATTTAAAAAAAATCATTTAGCCAAATAAAGACTTTGGGTTTACACTTAGTTTTCATTCTACAGCAACTCCTTTTTTGAAATGAGTAGTTAAAATAAAATAAACTTCCCAGCACCAAATAATTTTTTAAACTGTAAAATCAGCCTTCCACTCAGCATGGTTTTAATTATAAATGAGTTCTTGATAATTTGTGTGCAGGTATTTCTTGGAAAAGCAGAATTTATATTTCCTAATTAAAATTTCTGTGAAACAAATTATTAACTTAGAGACTCCCACTCTAGTGTGAGGGATGTGTGCTGGTGCATGTTGGAAGAAGACCTTAGAAGAAATTTTCCTGGATTCCAGAAGATGTAGACCAATAACTAAACCTGATGGACCAAGGAAGAGAATGCCCAGGCAGCCTCTGAACTGGGACATGGCATCTAATCTCTTAGTACCTTAGGTTCGTTGATATTTCTGCCCCAGGAGAAGCTGAGGAGGAAAGGGAAGGTTTATGCTCAACTCCTCCTTCATGCATGTAAATGTGACACGTTGGCAGGTTACCTTAGGCATGTGATTCAGGTTTATGGGCACACTGAATCTTGAAGGTATATCACTAGGAGAGAGTCTGGTTATCCTTTTTGCCAAAAGGGTGATGACAGAGAGAGGAAACAAAAGGGGGGGTACTGAGAACACCTTATAAATTATATATTTATTTATTTCCATAAAAAAAATTTCCCTGGATTGGTCAGCTATCATTATTATAATGCTGCACAAAAAATAACCACAAAGTCTCAGGGGCACTCAGTGGCACTCATTATTCTCATAGATTCATTGAGCTAAGCTGATCTAAGCTAGGCTCAATTGGCCAACTCTGGCTCAGGCTGCAGCGACTGGGGCAGCTGTGCTCCTAGCGTCTCTCATCCTCCTTGGACCAGAAGGCTGACCAGAGAGTGTGTTCTTTTTGCAATGTTAGAAGCTCAAGAGAGCAAGAGGAAACATGGAAGGCCTTTTCAAACTTAAGCCGAAACCTGACACACTGTCACTTCTGCCTATGTACCATCAGCTAATGCCAGTCACATGTCTAAGTTCAAAGTCAAGGGAAGTCCCCTTTGCACATGAATGGGGCATGACGATGGTGAGCTTGCAGGAAGGGCTGAAGAATGAGGGCCAATAACTGAATATACTACATCTTTCTATTTTTCAAATTTGAAAACTCTATTGCTATAGACATTTATGTACTGTATACAAGAAATACCTTCCTAATTGATAAAAAGAAGCTAATGAAATCTAAGTCATTGGTATGAAGATTCTAATAGCACACTTTACTAACTTGTCTATTTTAAATGAGTTTATTTTTTATCAAAATTACCCTACATATATATGTACACATATATATGTCTTTATATACATATGTCACATATATAATGATTTTCAACTGTGCTTTCCTTAGGAATTACCTTATTCAAACTTTCCAAATTGTAATTGTTTTAGATGAATCACAAAATGCTAAAATGAAAATATTTCTAGTTGTGATAACATTTTACATACAATAAGAGCTTTCCTATTAAGCAGTGATAGTACTAGAAAAGAGTTATTTTAGCATTATGTCTGTTTTCAGTCAGAAAAACTTCAATCACAGAGGATGACTCAGCCCATGCTTGTGACAGGATGGGTAAACTTTGGAGAATTCCTTCTTTACCATCCATGTAAAACAAGGCATTTTGACTTAAGTGATCTCAATAGTATGCACACTAAAAATGTGTGTTGGATGATTTAAGGAGAAATTATAATTCTTTTATTTTCCCCCTCAGAGTGTCCTCTTTTATTGTCTGATTGATTTGATGCCAGTTTTTTAAAATAAACAGAACCAGCTGAAATGTCTAGCAGAGGCACAAATTTAAAGCTCTCCTCAGACACAAAAAGTCTGAGTGTCTCATGGGAGCTTTCTTGTGTATAGCTAGAGGGGAAATGATTGATTCTATAAAAGGGAAAGTGAAGAATAGGTTCAGATGTTGAGGTCAAGGACAAGGCCAACCCTGACCTAGAACAATTATATTTTATATGGAATACCCAGGGAGAATTGTGAAAGTATCAACATAAACCCATAAATAAACACTACCGAGAAATGACTTAGGACACATGATCACCTGCACAGAAAAGTAAAAAACATATACATAAAAATTACAACTTCCTGTAATTTGGAAATTTGTTTTAAAACAAAGTGAAATAAGACTGTCTCCACAATAGTTTGTGAAGCTAACAAGTAAGAATAATCGCTCATTGTAAATGAGAATCTGTAATTCGTTTGCCTCCTTATAAGAGTTAACAGAGATTTAATACCCAACATCATGTATCTTAGAAGAGTAGCTTCTCTCTGTACAGTTTTCATGTCAAGTGAGTACTTCATGTCCAGTTTCAAGTGAGTATTTTCTATGTATGTTCTTTGGACTGTATGGTTTGAGAAGTGTCACCAATAAAATTAATGAAAATTGTGGCTGCAGAGAACTAGCAAGAGTGTTATTATCAGGGTCTACACTCATTGGATTTTGTTAAATCGAATAGAAGATTATAAATATTCACCCCATTTTTCCTTCTTTTTATATCATATAAGTAATACCTGTATCTATCCAGTTGTTAAAAATTCCAAAAGAACATAGAGTTAAAAAAAAAAAGAAATATCCTGTTTTGATATGGAAAAAGTGTTAGATAAAATTAAATACTCATCCATAATTTTAAAAGAAGCAGCTCTTCAAATAAGAATTGAAGGGAAGTCAAACTAATAGAGGTTATCTATCAAAAATCCATAAAAAACATCATTCATTGTGGTGAAAACATAGAAGCATTCCCTTTAATATTCACTCTCACTGATTCTTTTCAACATTCTAACTTTTTCAGTAAGAAAAAGAGATAAAACTATAATAATATTATAGGAATAAAGTGGCATTGTTCATAGACGGTTGTCTAAAGACTACCACCTACAGACAAACAGGTTATGAACCGACCAAATCTAAGAAGCACAATTCAAATTGAAATCTGTATTAGTTTACTAAGGTTGCCATACAAAGTACCACAGATTGGATGGCTTAAGTAACAGAAATTTATCTTCTCACATTCTGAGGCTATAAGTCTGAGATCAAGGTCCTGATAGTCTTGGTTTCTTTTGAGACCTCTCTCCTTGTCCATTTTCTTCCTGTGTCTTTGCATGGTCTTCCTTCTGTTCATGTCTGTCCTAATCTCTTCTTATAAGGACATCAGTCATATTAGATTAGGGCTCACCCTAATAACCTCATTTTAATTTATATATTTAATGACCTGATATTTAAATACAGTCACATTCTGAGCTACTGAGGTTAGGACTTCAATATATGAATTTTGAGGGGGGACACAATTCAGCCTATAAGAAAACCCTAAAGAGTATATAGACAAACTATTAGTATTAATAAAAGTTTAGCAAATATGCTGGATATTTTTAAAAATATCTTTCATCATAAAAATATAAAGTACCTAGAAGTCAATCTAACAAAATATTTACATGGCCATTATGCAGAAAACTAAGAAAGAATTAATTTGTCAAAAACCAATGCTGTGTAATGCCTCCTATAAGGCTATATGGAAAACCAGCTACACCAAATTCTTCAAGCAATCACTTTGGTAGAGTGCTAAGGTTACAAATCAGGCTTCCACCCACCACACAGGAGAAACTTAAAAGCATGGACCCCATCTCCCTGATCTCACCAGGGGAGACGTGCTCCACCCACCCATTAATCTATTGATATGGCAGAACAGGCTAGGTGTCAGGTTTTGAGCATGTCATATTACTGTTGGAGACCAACACCAGTTACATGAGGAGAGAGGCTTGATCTTCCCTAGTCATGCAACTTAAACCTGAGAACTCAGTCAAAGGCCAAGTGCCCACCTAGAAAGTCTGATATCCGGCATAGTTAGATCCTGTGCTCTGCTGCAGAGCAGAGGGCAATGGAGGACCTAAAACCCTGGTATCATTCCAATTTCATGAGTTTTTCCCAATAAAATTGATATCAAAATTCTAGTATGTGTTTCCAGGTCATCACCTTCTTTCATCAAAAATCTGAAACTATTAAAGAAAACTTAGGGATATAGACCCCTGTCCATGGATAGAAAGACTCAGTATTCAGGAATATAAATTATTCTCAAATTAATCAACAAGTTCAATGTGAATTTGGTAAAAGTCTGAGCATGGATTTTCAGAGTACTTGACAAGCTTAGTTATATGAAGGAGCAAAGAAAGGGTTAAGGGTCAATACAATATTGAAGAAGAATAAGGTATAGTAAATATAATATTCTACAAGATATAAAAATTCTGTTATAAAGAAATACATTTGTGCTAGTGGGTAGGGTAGAAAATGATTATAATTAAAACATATTTTTATCAAAACACATCATAATGAAAATAAAAACCAAGTCACCGAATGGGAGCCTATCTCTTTCTGTCTTTGCCACCAACAGTTTATTTTCATCATAACAGCCGAATGATTCTGTAAAATCATAAGTAAGGCCAGGTCTCTGCTCAAAACCCTCAAATGGCTTCCTACTTCAGAGTGAAAGCCAAAGTCTTACCCTGCTGTATATATTCCTCCATAGTGTGACTTCCCTCTGTGGTTCTGACCAAAACAATTACTCTCTCATTTGCTCATTCTGCTTCCTGGACTGACTTCCTTACTCTTCCTAACTTCAAGGTTATTGCCCTCCCTGCTCTTGACAAAGTCACTCTTCTCTACATATCTTTGCCTAACCTCACATTTCTTCAAATCTCTGCTCTAATGTTTTCTTTTCAGGGAGGTCTTCCCTGTTCATTCTATCAAAATATAACAGCATAGCATTCTCATCCCCAGCAGTTGTTGTATCCTTGCCTTGTCTCATTTTTCTCACAAATACCTATCACTGCCTGACATATCAAACACTTTTGTGTTTTTAATTTTAATAGACTTTATTTTTTGAGCAGTTTTAGGTTGACAGAAAAATTGAGTGGAAAGTGCAGAGTCCCCATATACTCCCTCACCTCTCCCTCACAGTTTTCTCTATTGTTAACATCTTGCATTAATATAGTACACTTGTGATAACTGATGAGCCAATATTGATACATTAATTAAGCCCATAGTTTATATTAGGGCTTGCTCTTAGTGTTACACATTCTATGGATTTTGACAAATGTATAATATATTTATCCATCATTGCAGATCGTTCAGAATAGTTTCACTCACTGAAAAATCCCCTGTGCCCCATCTAGTCATCCCTCCAACTCCCTGACAACTGCTCATCTTTTTATGGTCTCCATAGTCTTGTTTTTTTCCAGAATATCATGCCGTTGGAATCATACAATATGTAGACTTTTCAATTGGCTTCTTTCACTTAGCAAAATGCATTTAAGCTTCCTCCACATCTTTTTGTTGCTTGCTAGCTTATTTCTTTTTAGTGCTGGATAATATTCCACTGTAAGGACATATCATGGTTTGTCTATACATTCACTTACTGAAGGACATCTTTGTTGCTTTCAAGTTTTGGCAATTATGAATAAAACTGCTATAAACATTCCTGTCCAAGTTTTATGTGGACGTAAGTTTTCAATTCATTTGGATAAATAACAAAGCATGTGATTGCCAGAGCTTATGGTAAAAGTATGTTTAATTTTGTAAAAACCTGCCAAACTGACTTCCAACATGGTGATACCATTTTGCATTCTCACTAGCAGCGAGAAAGTTCCTGTTGGTCCACATTCTCATGAGTATCTAGTATTCGCAGGGTTTATGATTTTAGCTATTCTTATAGGTGCGTAATAGTAGCTCATTGTTGCTTTAATTTGCAATTCCCTAATGATGTATGAGGTTGATCATCTTTTTATATGTTTAATTCCTGTCTGTGTATCTTCTTTGGTGAGATGTTTATTCACATCTTTCACCCAATTTGAAATTTGGTTGCTTGCTTTCTTTTTTGTTAACTTTTAAGTGTTCTTTGTATATCTTGGATACCAATCCTTTATCAGATATGCATTTTGAAAATATTTTCTCCCAGTCTGTGGCTTCTCTTTTCATTCTCTTAAACACTTATATGTTTTCAATCTTTTCTCTCAAAATAAAATATATGCTACATAAAGCTTAGAATGTGTCTGCTTTGTTTATCCCTGTATCCCAAGCACCTAGAAACTTGTGTTTTCCTGGCTCATAATTGGAGCTCAGTATATATTCTTTGAATTATTGAAATAAAGAGAAGAGAAATCTGCACACATATAAACAGCAAAGGATTAATAGCCTATATATATATATATATATTTTTTTTTTTTTTTTTTGCGGTACGCGGGCCTCTCACTGTTGTGGCCTCTCCCGTTGCGGAGCACAGGCTCCGGACACGCAGGCTCAGTGGCCATGGCTCACGGGCTTAGCTGCCCCGCGGCATGTGGGATATTCCCAGACCGGGGCATGAACCTGTGTCCCCTGCATCGGCAGGCGGACTCTCAACCACTGCGCCAACAGGGAAGCCCACCAAAATATATTTTTAAATTTACAAATCAAAAAGAAAAATACAATTAATACAATAGAAAAATGGGGGGAAAATATCAGTACAGATCAGAAATCACAAATTGCCAATACATTTTAAAAGATGGTTGATTTTATTGGAAAAAGAAGAAAATACTAATTAAAATCACAGTGTAACACAATTCCACATCATACACCTCCATCTACATACTTATCTTTCTTTTTGTCTGCCCGTCTACTTATTTTCAGTCACTGGGTACGTATAATTGGATTAATTAAATTCCACAATTCATGACACACTAGCATAATTGGTATGTCGATACATATGTGACTTGCTCTTTGATTTATTTATTTTATATATTTATTTACTTACTTTAATACATGTAACAATGACAAATCCAAATCCATATCCAAGTTGTAGAGCATTACTAAAATTTTCTGCTAGCTATTTTTCTTTCCCATCCTATCCATCTATATCCTGCCTTCCACAGAGAGAACTACTTTCCTGGTCTTTGGATTTATCATTCCCCTGCTTTCAAAAAAGAGTATTTGTATGATACTGTATATAGTTTTCTGAAAAATGCTTTTATCATTCAACTATTACTAAGATTTATACACACTGTGTTTATAGCTCTAGTCTAACAAAATTTTAAAACATGAAAATAATGGCTCAGGATGTGAAGCAACAATAAATCTACTAAACTGTTTATTAGAATGTAGATTGGTAAAATCACTTTGGAAAACAATTTGACATAACCAGTATAATCAAATGTTTAACAAAGTTGTGACCTGGCATTCAACAACTAGATTTATAGTCTAGAGAAATTCTGGCATACATTAAAACCCATTCACAAGAATATTAATAGAAACTATTTTATTAAATACTAAAAGTTGGAAATATCCTAAATTTCTCTCTTCAGCAGAGAAAAAAATCAATGAATTAAAGTTATAGAAAAATATGGCTGGACCTACAATTAAAATACTGAGTGTAAAAATCAGGTGGTGAAGAATGTATGCAAAATATAAATAATATATAAATATATACAGTTTTAAAAGATACAGAACTATATCATATGATATATATACACATACATACACAAATACATGAAAAATGTGTAGTACGATAAACAACAAATTTAGAATAGTTGCAACCTGAGACTTGTTGGGAATGGTGATCTTGGAAATTTCATAGAGGTGTCAGCTGTTTTGACAGAGTTGTATTTTTTGTATTTTAATCTGGGTGTTGGGTTTTTAAAAGGTTGTTTCATTTTGTTCAATACCTTTCTATAAGTTAAGTATTTAATAATGTTTCATTATAAAACAATACTAGGAAATATTCTACCGGAATTTTTATTCATTCATTAAGCGTGACATGGTTTGAACCTGTGTCTTTAATCTTAGTAGTTTCCTTAATCAAACAGCAGAATCAAAATTAGATCCTTTTAATAAAATTTTTTATAATCAAAATGGTGCTAGAAGTATGGGTCCAATGCAAAGACTGCTCTTGAATGTGACAAAACTAAACAATAAATTGTCAACTGAAGGCAAGTGCTAGGGGCAAGATGAGGAGATAAGGAGGTACCACCTTAACTTAGATTTTTTCAGGCATTTCAGTGGGTACTGGAGAAACATTGGTTAGCCAAACAGACAGCAACCCTGCTCTCACAATGGTGTATGTTTAGCAGAGAAAATAGAGGCAAATTAAGTAATTGCAGTTTTAAAAAAATTAAACCCTTATTTAATACTCCTGAGGAGAGCATATGGTCCTACAAAAGACATATCCAAGAGAACTGATCAATCAGAGAGGGTAGGAAAGTTCTCTTGGAGGGAAAGTGCTGAATCAGCTGTCTGTAGGACAAAGCAAAGGAATAAGGAGACATTTCCTAGCAGAGAAAAAAGCAAGTTCAAAGATCTTGCGTCCAGAGTACAGAGAACAAAGTCTGTAATAAAATTGGAGAATATGAGAAAAACAAACAAACAAAAAACAGAGAAAATTTAATCTTGACCTTACCTCCCACTGTCAACTCTGCAGTCATTATTCTTTAAACAACAATCTTTATTAATGTATTCATCTTTAGTCTTAGGGTAACTATTTGATGTAAAGAGACTAAAGAAAGGCTAGTTGTGTAAGATGGCTGCATATACATATCAAAAAAGCTTGGTTACCTTGAACAACACTAATGTTTGAAAATATTTTCAACATAAAAATCTGTCTCTGTAATGGTATTCTCTATAATCCAAATTGTAGCTTAATAAACATTGATTTTTAGATCTCATTTTTAATCTTTTTCTTTTGAGGGGGGTGGTTGGGGACTGAAAGGAGCTGGAAAATTGTTCCCTGCTAACATGAAAAGATACAAAAGGTCATACAGTACTTTGTGTTTTTTCTCTATTAAATGCATGTTATTAACTATCATTAAACTCTGATTTGTCAGACTATAAAGCAACTGATATTTTTAATACTCCAGGAAGGATTGTCACTTTGTAAAATTTCTTACTCTAAGAGTCTCAATAGCTTTCTACATGAACTAAATTACACCAATTTTCACTGTTCAGGATGTGATGGCCTAACAATATAACATTAAATATCTTTCGGTTGTAAGAAAATGACTGTATGGGGATCTAAGAATAAGTAATTTATCTTGTATTTTTAAAAGAAAAATAATGATTCGTTTGGTTCTATTCTTTATAATCTTAGGCAGTCTCATTCTCTCCACATCACTGTTCAAACACAAGATTTCTCTGATTTTATGAAAACCACCTGGGACATTATATTTGCTTCATAATGGGAGGAATTAAGTATCATAAATAATGTCCACTGAAACTGGGTACATTCTGTTTTTTGCCTCTGTCCCCTCCCAATATACTCACCAGATGTAGAGGAAAGAGTTTAAAATATGGGGTGTATACTCCAATTTTAACATTCAGGAGCTGTGTTACATTGGGTTCAAGATTCTCAATCAGCAAAATTGGAATAATAATAATACTTACTTTATAAGATTTTATCTAAGAAATAAATGAAATGGCATACATACCAGCACACCTTGACTCTTCTTGGAAGTAGGACTCTTGTCTTAAAGTCCATTGTATTCTTAATAATATGTGTGGCACTCCCTTACATTTAGAATATGCCCAATTTACATATGAAAAATGAGATCTAATACATTATTTTGATTAACATTTGAAAAAAAGGCTTCACTCTGTAAGTAATTTGAGCGGATAAATGAAAAATAGACCATTTTTTCTATCAAAGCTGTTAAGAAATTTCACAGAAAGTTTCAAGTAGCAGATTAACTCAACAGTATATATTTTCCAACTTCTATTATGATAAAGATTAAGAAAATTTCATACCTCACTTAACCGTATGTCTTTGGAAAGAAAATAGCTTGGAGATATATGTTGGACCACAATTGATCATGGAGAGGATTGAATTGGATTCATGCTAACAAATGAATGCATCCTTGGAGAAAAATGTGTTTTTCTCTGCTCTTTAGTTCTCTTAAGGAAAGATGTAAACTTTTACGTCCTTGGTCTTCTTCATTTTAGAGGAGAATGATTCACAGATATGAGTGAGTGGAATCAACCCTTTTAAATTGGAAAATAATGAAAAACTGTCATTTATTTCTAAAGCAGAAGCTGCTGCTAGTATACATGTAACATTTTGAGAGTCTTGGTATTTTAAAATATTTTAGAAAACTTTTTCATATAAATACAAATCATTTGCATATACAGAGATATTAAAGTTTCTAAATAGCAGTCATTTGTATTTCAGACAAGTACAGGATTCAATAAAATGAGACATCTGGTAGAGTCTATAGGGAAGCATATGAACTTGAGGATCTGAGGAAAATTCACAATAGAGAAGGATAATAAAACAGTAAAAATAAACCATATGTTGCTAATGATTTAGAATGTGGGAAGCATTTTTTAAAGCTGAGATCTACTACATATGGATTTAATTTGTTTTCTGAAATTGAAACTTACTGTGATAATCAAAATGGATAAGTTTCTTCATATCTGGCAATTGAGTATTTTTCTCAGTGACACTGTAAACGTGGCTCCCACCCATCTGTCCCTTTACTCAGTGGAGGAGTGTGAGTTAGAACAAAGATGGCCCTGGTCAACTCTAACTTGCCCTGTTGCTTTGTTAAAAATATACAAAGATTTGAAATTCAATATGCTCTGTTAAACAAATTTTCCACAAAATTATATGCTATAATAAACATTACAAGGTGAAATCATTAGAGCAACAGGTTCTGAAAAATCCTAGAAATTATAAAATTGGTGGTAGAAGGGACCTTAGAGATTTCTATAGCAGCCTTTTATCAGTTGTGGACCCCTGATCTTTTACATGAAAATCGTGAGTATATCTCTTAAAATATAGACTCGTGGGCCCCATGCCAACCTACTGAATCAGACTCTCTAAGTGAGAACCTGGAATCTGTACTTTTAACAGATTCCACAGGTGATCGTCAGACTCCCTAAATTTGAGAGTCAATGGTGTAGGAAAGCACTGTCCAATATGGTAGCCATAGCCAAATGTGGCTATTAAGTCCTTGAAATAGGGCTATTGACATGCTTGAAGCATAAAATACACTCCAGATTTTGAAGACTCTTAAAAAATACTATTTTAATAATTTTATATTGATTACATGCTAAAACTATAATATTATGGATACACTGGATTAAATCAAATGTATTATTGAAATGAATTTCACCTGTTTTGTTTCTACAATTTTAATATGGCTACAAGAATATTTAAAATTACCTATATAGCTTGCATCACAGTTCTTTTGGACAGTGCTACTCTCTAGACTATAGATGTTGATAATAACTTCAGACATTTTGTTCAGCTTTACACTGAAACATTCATATTTTCTTAATAATTTGTTAGAATTCTTAAAGGATATTCACTTTTAATTTTTATGTGTGACATCCAAATACTAAACTGTATTCTTATTACATAAATATAAGCTATTTGTCATAAATGATATGTACTTTAATGTTAATTTAAAAATCAATTCCGTAAATAAATTTGATGTAATTTGAATGTATGAACTTGAACCATTACCACAGACTCTTAAAATAGGCTACTTTACTAGCAATAAAAGTTGACTGCTGTTGTGAATGAGATTACAAGCTGCTTCCGTTATTACAGTGTGTGTGTGTTTGTGTGTGTGTGTGCGCACGCGCATGCGTGAGTGTATGTGGGCACATGCACTTAATACAGTAACTAGCTGGATCATCAAAGGAATTCCCTATTCCGCTGGAGCACACAGAAGGACTATATATCCCAGCCACTCTTGCAATTGTGTGAAAGCCATGTGACTAAGCTCTGAACAATGGAATCTGGGTGGAAACGATGAACCACACTTTCAAATACGGTTTGTAAAATCCTTCCATTCACAATCCTTCACTCTTTTTCCTCATCAGAAAATGAAATAAAGCTCCAAGGACCTAGAAGAAAGTCCACCACAAAAATATAAGAAGCCAAGCAGTCCTAAGCAGAGGGCAATGCCTCAAGAGCCTTCCAAAGAGGAACAGTCTTTTCAGACTGTTGTATGAGTGAAAAATAAATAATAATAATAATAGTGTGATGTCACTTAAATTTTAGACTTGTGTAATGCAGTTAGCCTACCCTAACAAATAGATATATTTTTAGAATGCTTTCTTTTCCCTTTTAAATCCAAAAAGGTAATGTTGCATAGTTATTGTATTCTTGGAATAAAATTGCTTCTTCTAGGAAATGTACAATTTTAGAAAGATAAAACTCATAACACACCATTGCTTATGTCAGACTGCTTTAACTCATTTTCATCTTTTCATTAGTAAAAATTGCCTGAATTGTGTCATCTTAAAATACCATAAATTTAATTATTTTCATTTGTATAGACCAAGTTTTAGAAAACTTTTTTTCTATAAAGAGCCATATAATGTATATTTACAATCTGTGAGTCTCAAAACTAATCAACTCTGCTCTTGTATCACAAAAATAACCTTGACAGCACATAAACATATGGGTATGGTAGTGTTCCAATTAAACACTATTTATAAAAACAGGTAACCAAGTATAGCTATAGCTTGACAATCGCTAACACACACTGTTAATTATTAAATACACATTTGAAGATGCTGAATAATATCAGGATAACATGGCACCTTCATTCAGCATGCTAAAAATATTACTTATTTTTTATATTATGCTATACTCAGATGTACTTTAGTCTTCTTTGCTTGCTGTATAAATTTTGGATAGGTTTTTCAAGATTTCATCAAGAAAAAATATTTTTCTGTTTACCTACATTGTTTGGCCATTTTGGATATCAGTTTGGGCTTGTCTTGTTTTTTTACTTGCTTCTATGATCTCTATTTCTTTACTTACTTAAAAAAAAATTAAGTACTTGAGTAGAACTCACAGGGCAGTGTATTACAGACATGGAAGAGACAAAATGCAATTCAGACAGAAAATAATTACTTACCCAGGACACAGAAAAGTCACACATTTAAACTGTCTTTATCAAAGAAATTTCTTTGCAGCTTTTTCTGATAATGTTGGTGCTTTTTACATTGTATTATTGTGTGTTAAATTTTTGAAACATCTTCCTAAGTTGTTATTCATCAAGCTCTGTTTATAAGTTCTGTTTTTAATGGAAGCTTGATTTAGGCCCAACTTCAGTGATTTCACATAATTTCTTTACATTGACAATGCAATTGAAATAAAACTCCCAAAAAGGAAATAAGTACTCTCTAGGAGAAAAAAAATGTTATAGAAATGTATTTCCGCCCCTTGGCTTTGACTATAAATTTGGCTTTGACTATAAATGACAGCACACAGAGGAAGCAAGGGATGAGAAAATTAGTTTCAATTGAATGACTTCCTTTAAAGGCTTGAAATCTAATTTGGATGAACTTTTGCTTGGTGTATCAATTTGATCAAGACAGGGATAAAATAAATATTCACATCAGTTCCACCATTTACATAACCTCTACTGTTTACATTTTATGGAATGTTAAATTTTTAATCACATTTTATGTCATATATCAAACAAAGGTAGTAAGAATAAACCACCTCATACATATTTTAAACTAAACTCAATTTTAAGACCAAGGATCTTGTGATATAATTTTAAGTGTTCTCCCTTGTTATGTAATACTATTTGATCTCATGTTTTCTGTCAACCATAAAAACGAAGAAATAAGAAAGATTGTGCAGTAGGCCATTGATTGTAATCAGTATTGCAATAGTCTCAGCCATGTTTGCAGGTTTGGGGTTTTGTTGCTTCATACTCAGAATATTCTGGGTTTTATTATCAGTGGTTTCCACTTTTGTTCACATACACCTAATGGAAAAAAAGGGATTAGGAGCTGGGAAAATCTTCTATAAGTAAATGTAATGAGAGAGTCTGTTCATATCCTGATTCTTGGAGAACAACAGTTCCCATTTTGTAAAGTCAAAAATAAGTTTCTTAAGGAATCAAAAGTATTTTTCATGAAGTCTTGTAACTGTACACAATCCATAAGAAACTCAGCAATTTCAAGATATATGTCCATCAGCATTTGAACATACTTCTCCTATCAGGTTTGAGAGCCCCAGTTTCCTCTGACTTTGACACACTTTACCAACTAGATGAGAGTCAAAAGTGCTGCCCTTAGTCAAAAAGGGCTCTATTTTTATATATAAAGTTGAGTAGCCAACAAATTCTGAACTTAGAGAAGAACTAAAACGAGATCAAGATTTTGTGAAGGCTGAGGAAGAATATTGCTTATTTTTTATAAAGGGTCTCATTTTTATTCTTCCTTGGAAATAATTCTGACTGTATCTGATGAGTTGTCCTAGGCTAAATAGTCAAGACACGTCAATAGTCACTGGAAATTATTTTGGCACCTACAGCCAACTTATTTAAAAGTATACTCATGACTTTGGACAAGAAGAGGATATGTGTATTTGAAATAATGCTTGCTTTGTTACTAATGCTGTTTGCATTATTCACTTCACCATGTTACAGTGTCTTTAAATAATATAATATATACATATATCTGTTGAACACATAGCATGATCTCTCTAAGGACCACCTAGGGGAAAACACTGATATTTTACCATCTATCTCTTACCATCTATAAGAGAACACAAATAGACACACACAGCTACACGGATATACAGACCACAAAAAGTACAAAAACCTGAAATCAATTTTACGGACTATAACAAAGTTTCAGAACACTGAGGTATTAGGATTTTATAATTCTTTAGCTAGAAAATCTCATGGATTTTTCTTGTAACAGGAAGATTCCAAGAAGATAACTTCATACATCAGAGCCTTTCAAGGCTGCTGTGTTTCAGAAGGGCCTGTATAGAGAGATTGATAGAGCTGCTCTGTTCTTGATTTCCTACTCTCTGTTTCTCTGCCATCAATATCACACAACCAAGAGAGCTAAGTGCAGGCTTAGTGACAGTGTGACATGGTTGAGACTCCTTCTAAGACCAAACAGATGGAGTATGCCTATTCTTTGGAAGAATTCCCTCCCCTCTTCAGAATCTAAATAAAATAGCACAAAAATCTTTCTGCCCCTCTCTCTCTCTTTTTCTCATTCTCTCTCTCTATTTCCAACCTCAAGGCCCTGTTTTCTGATTGTCTATTTCTAGGCTCTACTAAAAAGTACTATTTTTCTATAAGTTTGTTCTGTTAATTTATCTTTCAACTTCCCCAATATTTTTCCCAATTTAAAACAGAATTCTATATAAGAGAAAAGAGGTCTCCCACTTACACACACACAGATACACATACATGGAGCAGTGGTAGATTAAGGGCAATGGGGGGCTTCTAACTGTTGAAATATTCATGTCAGAGAATCAGTGTCTGCTTCATGAGTCTTTTAAGAACAGGGTGAAGAAATTCAAAACACTATCTCCTAGCCCAGAGATAGCATGTTTAAATTCTTAATGTCTAGACAGGTTCTGCATATGTCAACTTCTAAAATTTGCTTGATTTCCATCCCTTCACTGTATTGGGTTATTTCAGTTACAGTAAAAACTACCCTTCCTCTCAATCATTCATTCATTTATTCTGCATAAAATTTTATGCACTTATTATGTACTAGGCACTGTACTAAGCACAAAGGCTGCAAAAGATGGGCAAAATAACCCTAGCTTCTTCTCACATAGATTTTATAGTCTAGTCAGTAAAACATACATGCATCAAAAAATCCCATAGCAGCATCATGCTAGCTCTCTCTGAAATTGCCAGTGGTCCTCTGATGATGTGAAATAGACACCTGATCTAGTATGGGAAGTCAAGGAAAAACTTGCTGTTAGAATTAAAATGTGAGCTGAGATTTGTAGGATGGCTAGGTACATTTGTCTTTACTTTTTTCTAGCAAGAAATTAGTTGTCATGAAGGAACTCAGTTTCCATTTAATTTTGTTTCTGGCAGACCCTGAAGTTTACCAGCATCCATCCTTGACTTATCTTCTTTCTTGCTGCAGAGACTGATTTAGTCACAGTTTACCATCCCCTATTTGCAGGAAATAGGAGAGTGAGTGTCAATTGTCTAACCCAATTATAGTAATTCTATTCTTCTTGCAAGTAATTTGTTTATGTATATCATGAATTATAACCCCAGCCAATGAGACATCAGGGAAAGTCTTCTGGGGGCTACTGGGAAAATCCTTTTAAGGAGATACATTAGGAGAACATCAGTTTCAGCCTTTGGAACAGCATAAGCAAATGCCTTTGGATATTGCTGAGGGGCTGTTATCTAAAAGACCTGTAACCATTTTGTAACCATAGGCAAGGTGAGGAGGTTCTGTTAAGTGGAGGATGGGAGTGTGGTAGGATGGAGCGAACCCATATCCTTGTTGATACCATTTAGCTGTTGAGTTTACTTTGAAGTTCCTGCCTAGTCTTTGGACCTGTTTTTTGAGATAATAAACAGATATTTCTAAGCCTCTGTTTGTTGCTGAAGCCAAAATTATCCCTATTGAAAAAAGAAGTTCTAGTACTTGGATTTGCTAGGCTAATTATAAAATGATATTAATAGAAAAAAGATCTGGAAAGACCAAAACAATGGTTAACTATTGAGAGGGAAGAAGTGCTGGAGGATGGGAAATAAATGATAAGTTCACAAAGAGCATGTATTCATCTATGGCTTTGGTAATTAAAGATTTTTTTAAAAGCAATAAAGTATACCTTTGCTTCATTGTTACAAAAATTAAATATTTTCTAGGCTTTAGCACATGTCTTCAATGCCTGACTTATAGAAAATACCCAATTAATTTTCCAATTAATGGTTACTGAATGAATAAATGAATCAAACCCATTCAAAATGTCTGGAGATGGGTAAAACCACTTGAATTAAATCAACTTTATGAGTAAGTATCATTATTTACATTTTGCACATGAAAAAATTCTGCCTCAGAGAGACTTAACAGGGGCATAGGTATTGAGTGTTAGAACTAAAATTTAAACCCAAGGTTTTCTGACTTAAATGCCCAATCAGGCACTTTTCACAATATATGACCAGTAATTAACAGAGTAGAATGTTTTCCATTTTACTTGTAATTCTACCACTCTTTTTACTAATTTTGAACTCCTTAGACTTCTGACTTTTCTTTCTAAAGAGAAAAGGACATTTCCTCTCTCATTTCACTGTTTTCCTGCATATTATCAGGGAATAGTCTAGCTTTTTTCCTCTGCAAAATGGAGTCCTTAAATCAGCCTGATATGATTCACCTGTTACACCTGGGAAAACAATATTTCTAGGTCCCGTATAGTGTTGGACCCAAGAATATACTTTATATAAAGCCCTAGAGAGACTCAAACATATACACCAAAGTTGAAGAACCACCATGTTCCAGTCAGAAAATATAATGTTCTTAGTAAATAAAACTCATACATAGAAAGAGGAATAAAACCATTAAGAATATAAAAAATATTCATTCAAACTAGCATAACATTAAAGACAATAACATTTGAATTACAGGGGTCCCAGCAGAAGAAGAGAAAAAGAAAGGGACTGAGAAAATATTTGAAGAGATTATAGTTGTAAACTTCCCTAATATGGGAAAGGAAATAGTTAATCAAGTCCAGGAAGCACAGAGAGTCCCAAACAGGATAAATCCAAGGAGAAATATGCCAAGACACATATTAATTAAACTGTCAAAAATTAAATACAAAGAAAAAATATTAAAAGCAGCAAGGGAAAAACAACAAATAACATAAAAAGGAATCCCCATAAGGTTAACAGCTGATCTTTCAGCAGAAACTCTGCAAGCCAGAAAGGAGTGTCAGGACATATTTAAAGTGATGAAAGGGAAAAACCTACAACCAAGATTACTCTACACAGCAAGGTATCTCATTCAGATTCAACAGAGAAATTAAAACCTTTACAGAAAAGCAAAAGTTAAGAGAATTCAGCACCACCAAGCCAGCTTTACAACAAATGCTAAAGGAACTTCTCTAGGCAAGAAACACAAGAGAAGGAAAAGACCTACACTAACAAACCCAAAACAATTAAGAAAATGGTAATAGGAATATACATATAATATTTACCTTAAATGTAAATGGATAAAATGCTTCAACCAAAAGACATAGACTGGCTGAATGGATACAAAAACAAGACCCATATATATGCTGTCTACCAGAGACCCACTTCAGACCTAGGAACACATACAGACTGAAAGTGAGGGGATGGAAAAAGATATTCCATGGAAATGGAAATCAAAAGAAAGCTGGAGTAGCAATTCTCATATCAGTCAAAATAGACTTTAAAATAAAGACTATTACAAGAGATAAAGAAGGACACTGCATAATGATCAAGTGAACAATCCAAGAAGAAGATATAATAATTGTAAATATTTAGGCACCCAACATAGGAACACCTCAATACATAAGGCAAATGTTAAAGCAATAAAAGGAGAAATCAACAGTAACACAATCATAGTAGTTTAACACCCCACTTTCATGAATGGACAGATCATCCAAGATGAAAATAAATAAGGAAACACAAGCTTTAAATGATACATTAAACTAAATGGACTTAATAGATATTTGTAGGACATTCCACCCAAAAACAACAGAATACACATTGTTCTCAAGTGCTCATGGAACATTCTCCAGGATAGATCATATCTTGGGTCACTTTCAAGCCTTGGTATATTTAAGAAAATTGAAATTGTATCAGATATCTTTTCCAACCACAAAGCTATGAGACTAGATATCAATTACAGGAAAGAATCTGTTAAAGATACAAATACATGGAAGCTAAACAATACACTACTTAATAACCAAGAGATCACTGAAGAAATCAAAGAGGAAATAAAAAAATACCTAGAAAAAATGACAACGAAAACACACTGATACAAAACTTATGGGATGCAGTAAAAGCAGTTCTAAGAGGGAAGTTTATAGCAATACAATCCTACCTCAAGAAACAAGAAGCATCTCAAATAAACAAGCTAAACTTACACCTAAAGCACGTAGAGAAAGAAGAACAAAAAAACCCCAAAGTTAGCAGAAGGAAAGAAATCATAAAAGTCAGATCAGAAATAAATGAAAAAGAAATGAAGGAATCAATAGCAAACAGCAATAAAACTAAAAGCTGGTTCTTTGAGAAGATAAACAAAATTGATAAACCATTAGCCAGACTCATCAAGAAAAAAAGGGAGAAGACTCAAATCAATAGAATTAGAAATGAAAAAGAAGTAACAACTGACACTGCAGAAATACAAAAGATCATGAGAGATTACTACAAGCAACTCTATGCCAATAAAATGGACAACCTGTAAGAAATGGACAAATTCTTAGAAATGCACAACCTTCTGAGACTGAACCAGGAAGAAATAGAAAATATAAACAGACCAATCACAAGCACTGAAATTGAAACTGTGATTAAAAATCTTCCAACAAACAAAAGCCCAGGACCAGATGGCTTCACAGGTGTATTCTATCAAACATTTAGAGAAGAGCTAACACCTATCCTTCTCAAACTCTTCCAAAATATAGCAGACGGAGGAACACCCCCAAACTCATTCTACAGGACCACAATCACCCTGATACCAAACCAGAAAAAGATGTCACAAAAAAAGAAAACTACAGGCCAATATCACTGATGAACATAGATGAAAAAATTGTCAACAAAATACTAGCAAACAGAATCCCATAGCACATTAAAAGGACCATACACCATGATCAAGTGGGGTATATCCCAAGAATGCAAGGATTCTTCAATATACACAAATCAATCAATATGATACACCATATTAACAAACTGAAGGATAAAAAACATATGATCATCTCAATAGATGCAGAAAAAGCTTTCAAAAGAATTCACCACCCGTTTATGATAAAAACTCTCCAGAAAGTAGGCATAGAGGGAACTTACCTCAACATAATAAAGGCCATATATGACAAACCCATAGCCAACATAGTTCTTAGTGGTGAAAACTGAAAACATTTCCACTAAGATCAGGAACAAGACAAGGTTGCCCACTCTCACCACTATTTATCAACATAGTTTTGGAAGTTTTAGCCACAGCAATCAGAGAAGAAAAAGAAATAAATGGAATCCAAATCAGAAAAGAAGTAAAGCTGTCACTGTTTGCAGATGACATGATACTATACATGGAGAATCCTAAAGATGCTACCAGAAAACTACTGGAGCTAATCAATGAATTTTGTAAAGTAGCAGGATACAAAATCAATGCACAGAAATCTCTTGCATTCCTATATACTAATGATGAAATATCTAAAAGAGAAATTAAGGAAACACTCCCATTTACCATTCCAACAAAAAGAACAAAATACCTAGGAATAAACCTACCTAAGGGGACAAAAGACCTGCATGCAGAAAACTCGAAGACACTTGATGAAAGAAATTAAAGATGATACAAACAGATGGAGAGATATATCATGTTCTTGGATTGGAAGAATCAACATTGTTAAAACGACTATACTACCCAAAGCAGTCTACAGATTCAATGCAATCCCTATCAAATTACCAATGGGATTTTTCACAGAACTAGAACAAAAAATTTCACAATTTGTATGGAAACACAAAAGACCCTGAATAGCAAAAGCAATCTTGAGAAAGAAAAACAGAACTGGAGGAATCAGGCTCCTGGACTTCAGACTATACTACAAAGCTATAGTAATCAAGACAGTATGGTACTGGCACAAAAACAGAAATATAGATCAATGGAACAGGATAGAAAGCCCAGAGATAAACCCACATACACATGGTCACCTTATTTTTGACAAAGGAGGCAAGAATATACAATGGAGAAAAGACAGCCTCTTCAATAAGTGGTACTGGGAAAACTGGATAACTACATGTAAAAGAATGAAATTAGAACACTTCCTAACACCATACACAAAAATAAACTCAAAATGACTTAAAGACCTAAATGTAAGGCCAGACACTATCAAACTCTTAGAGGAAAACATATACAGAACACTCTATGACATAAATCACAAAAAGATCCTTTTTAACCCACCTCCTAGAGAAATGGAAATAGAAACAAAAATAAACAGATTGACCTAATGAAACTTAAAAACTTGCACAGCAAAGGAAACCGTAAACAAGACAACCCTCAGAATGGGAGAAAATATTTGCAAATGAAGCAACTGACAAAGGAATTATTTCCAAATATACAAGAAGCTCATGCAGCTCAATATCAAAAACACAAACAACCCAATCCAGAAATGGGCAGAAGACCTAAACAGACATTTCTCCGAAGAAGATATACAGATTGTCAACAAATACATGAAAGGATGATCAACATCACTAATCATTTAGAGAAATGCAAATCAAAAGTTCAATGAGGGGGCTTCCCTGGTGGCTCAGTGGTTGAGAGTCCACTGCCGATGCAGGGAACACAGGTTCGTACCCCGGTCCGGGAAGATCCCACATGCCGCAGAGCACCTAGGCCTGAAAGCCATGGCCACTGATCCTGTGCATCCAGAGTCTGTGCTCCGCAACAGGAGAGGCCACAACAGTGAGAGGCCCGCGTACCGCAAAAAAAACAAACAAAAAAAATACAATGAGGTATCACCTCACACCAGTCAGAATGGCCATCATCAAAAAATCTACAAACAATAAATGCTGGAGAGGGTGTGGAGAAAAGGGAACCCTCGTACACCGTTGGTGGAAATATAAATTGATACTGCCACTATAGAGAACAGTATGGAGGTTCCTTAAAAAACTACAAATAGAACTATACAACCCAGCAATCCCACTACTGGGCATATACCCTGAGAAAACCATAATTCAAAAAGAGTCATGTACCACAATGTTCATTGCAGCTCTATTTACAATAGCCAGGACATAGAAGCAATCTAAATGTCCATTGAAAGACAAATGGATAAAGAATATGTGGCACATATATACAATGGAATATTACTCAGCCATAAAAGGGAATGAAATTGAGTTATTTATAGTGAGGTGGATGGACCTCAAGTCTGTCATACAGAGTGAAGTAAGTCAGAAAGATAAAATCAAATACCATATGCTAACACATATATATGGAATCTAAAAAAAAAAATGGTACTGATGAACCTAGTGGCAGGGTAGTTATAAAGATACAGACATAGATAATGGACTTGAGGACACAGGGGAGGAGGGGAAGCTGGGGCAAAGTGTGAGTAGCATCGACATATATACACTACCAAATGTAAAATAATTAGCTAGTGGGAAGCAGTTGCATAGCACAGGGAGATCAGCTCGTGTTTTGTGACCACCTTAGAGGAGTGGGATAGGGAGGGTGGGAGGGAGACGCAAGAGGGAGGGGATATGGGGATATATGTATTCATATGGCTGATTCACTTTGTTGTACAACAGAAACTAGCACTATATTGTGAAGTAATTATACTCCAATAAAGATCTTTTAAAAAATAAAGAAACAAAGAACAGAAACCATCAAAAGATCTTGTGCCAGAGACAGATATGATTGAACTTGTAAAGGATCTTTCATTGCTGTGTGGAGAATAGACGGTGAGGGGTAAGAATAGAATCTGAGAGACCAGTTGGGAGGCAATTGCTATAAATCATGTGACAGATGATTGTGGCCTGGTTGCTCGGAATAGAGTGACAGAGTGGAAGTGGTGAGAAAGAATTTAATTCGAAATAGATTTTAAAGGCGAGAGTGACAGGATTCGCTGATGGATGGGATACAGGGTATGACGGAAAGAAAAAAGAGGAACTAAGATGACTCCTAGGTTTCTGGCTTAAGAAACTGAGTGTAAGAAACAGCAGAAACAATTACCAAGATTGTGAACCCCTGAGCTTAACCTGTAGATCTCAGTGCATTCTTTAGGCAAAAGTTTCACCTAGTGTAAATATAATCTTACAGAAAGTAGTTTCTGAAATGATCATTGCAAGGGTACTATTCAGGAACTTCAGATAAATTCCAAAAATTGTTCATGAAAACGCTATTTCTGGTTTGCAGGTCTTGGAAGTACTGTTTTCAGAAATGCTTGTTCTGCTCTTCTACAATTGTTTATCTTTGTTTAGCATTGCTGGTTTGATTGATAGTGATTATTTTTGAATTTTCAGGACGTGATGACTATTTTTCACAGATTTATTTGGCAGCATGTCAACACTTTGATTAAATTCCCACTAGTTTTTCTATAGATATGTTCTCCTAATTTAAAAAGATCTCGATAGGCTGGTTATTTAGAAGCATTCTACTTTATAGTAGCCTCTGGGCATTTTAACTAGAATATCTATCTGAAAAGAAATTCAAGTTTTAACACAGAAACAATACTATATTTGAGAGAACTCTATCATATAGAGTCATCCCTGGGAAGCCAATGATAAGAAGTTTCTAAGATTTTGGACATATACCAAGCTCTGAGTACAATATTTGACAGTACATTTAGATTTTTTTTTTTTTTTTTTTTTTGCAGTACACGGGCCTCTCACAGTTGTGGCCTCTCCCGTTGCGGAGCACAGGCTCCGGATGCGCAGGCTCAGCAGCCATGGCTCACGGGCCTAGCCGCTCCGCAGCATGTGGGATATTCCTGGACCGGGGCACGAACCCGCGTCCCCTGCATCGGCAGGCGGACTCTCAACCACTGTGCCACCAGGGAAGCCCAGTACTTTTAGATTTGATTTACAAAATTCTACGTCCACAGCCTTCATTTCAAATGCCTCCTGATGAACGATGATTCTGAGCTACACCATTATCTAATCAGCTGGGCCTTCCCATATGTGAAGCCAATGGTTTGTCCATTCAATTACTAAACAGCAAATCATCATAATTACCCATAATTTTTCTGAAGTCACACAATTGTAAATGGTAGAATTATAATTAGTGCATAAGTGTGTCTGAACCCCAGCTTATGGAATTTCTACTATATTATGCTCTAATCTACTCCATTAAAGGAGAAAGAGGATTTTATCTATCTGTGAGTAATTTAGATGTAACTATTCCCCATGAGCAGTCTCTGTTCTAATCCCGCACTCATTTTATAACAGGATTCAGCCCTTGTTGATTACAAAGTCAGTTCAATTCCATGATATTATCAGAGTGTTTGATGGTTAATATTATGTGTCCATTTGGCTAGGCTATGGTGCCCAATTGTTTAGTCAAACATGAGTCTAGTGTTGCTATTAATATATATATTTAAAAAATTTTTTAAATTTAAATTAGTAGCTTTTAAGTAAAGCAGACTACTCTCCATAATGTGAGGGAGCCACATTCAATCAGTTGAAGCCCTTAAGAGGATTCCCAAAGAATGCATTTGGCCTTAAGACAGAACATAGAAACCCCGCCTGAGTTTCCAGCCTGCCTGTCCTATCCTGTGGATTTCAGTTTCAAGACTACAGAATCAACTCTTACCTGAATTTCCTGCCTGTCAGCTTGCAATGTGGGTTTTGGACTTGCCAACCCCCCACAATCATGTGAACTAATTCCTTAAAATAAACCAATCTCTCAATCTCTCTGTCTCTGTCTCTGTCTCTGCTCTCTCTCTGATATGCACATGTGTATATGTGTGTGTGTGTGTGTGTGTGTGTGTGTGCACATTTCTTATTGGTTCTCTTTCTCTGGAGAATCCTAATATTGATTTTGGTACCCAGGAAGGTTTAGCTTTTCTTAAAGAGACTGTTTTTATTTTTTTAATATAAATTTATTTATTTATGTATTGACTGTTTTGGGTCTTTGTTGCTGCACGCGGGCTTTCTCTATTTGTGGCGAGCAGGGGCTACTCTTCGTTGAGGTGCACAAGCTCCTCATTGCAGTGGCTTCTCTTGTTGCAGAGCACAGGCTGTAGGCACGCCGGCTTCAGTAGTTGTGGCACACGGGCTCAGTAGTTGTGGTTCTCGTGGGCTCTAGATCGCAGACTTAGTAGTTGTGGCACATGGGCTTAGTTGCTCCGTGGCATGTGGGATCTTCCAGGACCAGGCATTGAACCCGTGTCCCCTGCACTGGCAGGTGGATTCTTAACCACTGCACCACCATGGAAGCCCAGACTGTTTTTACAAATGTGAATGTTAAAGATGCTTCTGGTGAGGTTTCAGATGGAAATGGACAACATGTTATTGGACACTGAAAGAAAGGTGATCCTTTGTCATAAAGTGGCAGAGAACTTGGCTGAATTGTGTTTTACTGTCCTGTGGAAAGAAAAATTGTAAGTGATGAACTTTGATATTTAGAAGAGATTTCTAAGCAAAGTGCTGAAGTTGTGGCCTGGTTTCTCCTTTTTGCTTATAGTAAAATGTGAGAGGAGGGAGATAATTGAGAAAGAAATTATTGAGCAAAAAGAGACCAGAACTTGGAGATTTGGAAAATCCTCAGCCTATCCGTGTTGCAAATAATAAGAAAGTGTGCTCTGGAGAGAACACCCAAGGGTATGGCTAGACAACCCTCTGCTAAAGAGATTAGGTGTGTGAGTTGTGGATCCAGTCAACCATTTTAACAGAAATGCTGCCAGCTTAGACTGAAAGGGAAAGAAACCAGATGAAATAAAGGAAGGCTGCCAGACTGCTGGGATGCCACAGGCAGGAAATGTGCTAGTAGAGCTATCTGACGTGAGTATGTTTTCCTTTAAGTAAAGGAAAGAATCACCCCAACATCACTTCATCAGTTCCAGAAGGTGAGGCTGCCCAGGTGGACCTGGAAGACAGAGCATCAAGCCAAAGAGGATTATTCTCAAACCTTAAAATCTTATGAAATTGATCCTGCTAGGTCTCAGACTTGCTTGGGAACCATGAGCTCTTTTTTCCTTTCAATTTTTCCATTTTGGAGTGGGAATGTAAATGCTATTGCTGTCCCATCATGGTATTTTGAAAACAGATAACTTGTCTGGTATTATAAGTTCACAGATGGAGAGAAATTTGCCCCAGGATAAATTGTACCCTAATTGACTTCAAAGATTTAGATGATGAGATTTGGGACATTGAGTTAATGATGTTTAGATGAAATTTTGGACTGAGAGTTGATGCTGGAATGTTTAAGACTTTTAAGGATGTTGGGATAGGGTGAATATATTTTGCAAATAGGAAGAACATGATTTTTGAGGGTCCAGGAAGCAGACTGTTATGGGTTAAATAGTGTCTACCCCCAAAAACTATGTTGTATCCTAACCTCTAGTACTTCAGAATGTTACCATACTTGGAGATGGGGTCCTTACAGAGGTCATCAAGATAAAATGAGGTCATTAGGATGGGACCTAATCCAATATGACTGATGTTATTATAAAAAGGAGACTTTATAAAATTTTTAGACCCCAAACATTTAAACATAATTCCCTAATCAAGCTCTGATTAATAAGAATTATCTTTTTTTAGCCATATTTGATTCAAAAGGCTAAAAGAATAGAAAAATGGTGTTTCTACTGCTTGTTTTCTCCATAGAGTGCTTCTAATCCACATCAGAACTGTCTATAACATAATCCTGAGAGCATATGTCACATACCTGAGGCTACCTTCAGTGAAGTTCAAATTAAATTGTAACAGATTTGTAAAGTTCATACTATGTGAAATGTTCTAGTAATATGTTAACAAGACTAGATATAACATAGAGACCTTAACTGGAGGAGGTAGATATATGATTATAATTAAATAGACAGTTGCAGATTCTCTTGAACTTCCATATCAATCCCCAAATGGCTCTCATATCAAAAACCAGTGTCGGGCTTCCCTGGTGGCGCAGTGGTTGAGAGTCCACCTGCAAGGCAGGGGACGCGGGTTCGTGCCCCGGTCCGGGCAGATCCCACATGCCGCGGAGCGGCTGGGCCCGTGAGCCATGGCCGCTGAGCCTGCGCGTCCGGAGCCTATGCTCCGCAACGGGAGAGGCCACAAGAGTGAGAGGCCTGCGTACCGAAAAAAAAAAACAAAACAGTGTCTATGGAATTGCAACCCACAAAGCATTTCAGGTATATATTCAAGGTTCAACTGAGGATTATATAAAGGGAACTGCCCCTAAACATTACACTGGCATAACAAAGTCTCCCTGAGGATAATAATAATTTGAAGAAGTTAATAAATATAAAGTCTACCATGTCAACACAACTAAGCAATACTTTGGTGCTTCTACTAAATTCCCTAAGTAATGGAAATAAGAAGTAGTAGTAACATTCTAAAAAATAAATCTGTCAAATTCTGTACCAATTACCCCCTAAAGTATTAACACTCTCATTTAAGTTGTTGTAAATTATCTCTAAAAGCAGCAGAAAAGTGAAAAATGTGTTAAAATCAACAATTGGAATGTCAGGTCTAGCAATCTGTAAAACAAACGCTGTTGGAAAATTCTTTTTTTCCATTAAAAATTCTAGAATAGTTTATAATTCTGACCTGAGTGGCATAGACACATAATAACTTGGTTCCCAGGACAACCCAAATATAGGTATGCTAGCAGAAAATTTGCACAATTATGAAGACACATGAATCTGATTCCTATGTAAGAAGATTACATGGCTTTTGGGTTGACATGAGTTGTGATAAAACACTAAAAGTATAATCCATAAGAGAAAAAATTGATAAATTAGACTTTATGAGAATTTAAAAGTTTTGTCCTCTGAAAGTTGCTATTAAAAGATTGAAAAGATAAGCAACAGACTTAGGGGAAATATTTGCAAACTACATATCTGCTATAGACTTATATCCAGGATATATAAAGACTTAAAATTCAACAACAATAAAAACAAAACTAAAAACAATAAAACAAATGATTGCATAGAAAATGGGCAAAAGATCTGAACAGACACTACACCAAAAAGGTATATGGATGGCAAGTAAGGATGTAAAAAAAAAATACTCCACATCATTTGTCATTAGAGAAATGCAAATTAAAACCACAATGAGATACCACTGTAAATCTATCAGAATTGCAAAAATCAAACTAACAATATCAAATGCTGGTAAGGGTGTGGAAAAACAAGAACTCTCCTTCACTGCTGGTGGGAATGCAACTTGCTAAACCACTTGAGAATAGCTTGGCAATTTCTTATAAAGCAATGAAAGTAGTAATCTTCTAGGTGTTTAACCAAGTGAAATTTTTACCCAAAAACTCATATACAAGTGTTTATAGCAGCTTTATTCATAATCTCCCCAAACTGGAAACAATTGTCTTCATTCCTTGTCCATTGACCTTTCCACCATACACCTACATTATTTTACCGTTCCCAGGCAAGTAAACAATAAGACTTGATTAAAATGCCCATAATAGTGTAGATTAATCACTTGAGCACAGAAATATGTTTCATTAAAATTTACACCAACACGGGCTTCCATGGTGGCGCAGTGGTTGACAGTCCGCCTGCCGATGCAGGGGACACGGGTTCGTGCCCCGGTCCGGGAAGATCCCACATGCCGCAGAGCGGCTGGGCCCGTGAGCCATGGCCGCTGAGCCTGTGCGTCCGGGGCCTGTGCTCCGCAACGGGAGAGGCCACAGCAGTGAGAGGCCCGCATACCACAAAACAACAACAACAACAACAAAAAATTTACACCAACACATAAAATGATAATCTGGAATCATCTAATATTTCCATTAGCTTTCTGGGCATTTTGAAGATTACTATAAAGTCTGAACTGATAATCCATTAATATTTTAATGCTTTCTGGGTTTTATATCAGTTCAGAGGCAGGTCCTCTGCTTGGGAGAAATATTCTCTGATATCTTCCAAGGCTACTGACAGGAAAAATACCTGAAAACTTTGTATATAACAAAGGCTTGGTAAATCCCAGCTTTTCTCTATCCCACTTAGGTTCAAAGGCAACATAGTTTATTTTCATTCTCTTTGTTTCTGGTCTTTGCTTCATGCAGTCACACCAGCTTTCGTGTTGGGGAGGACTTTGTGGGGTGTAAATGGAAGTGAGGTTGGATGGGCAAAAATATAAATTAGGATAACACTTTTTCACATTTACTACAAATTCATTAAAAAGGTTTTTTGCATTATTTTTTCTTTCTCGTTTTAATGACAAAAAGAGAAAAAGAAAGCATTCTCTAAATGCTTTTGACTATGAAAGAATTTATACTTAAAAGAAACACATTCACCTAATTTCTCTCAAATTCAAGCATGCCACTTTTAAGATGAGCTGACAAGACAGAAGTAGCATTCCCTTCATTAAAACACACATTCAATTTCCCTCCTCTATAGAATCTTGAACCTTTAAGATCTTGGCAGCCTTGGTTGTTCTCTCACATCTTTAAATGATGTTTATTTTATGTCCATATTTTATAGTTGTTTATGGTGAGAGGGTTTGTCTGATAAAAACTGCTCTTCATTATAAGAAGCTGGAATCCCATATGCATTTTGGTGTCAATGTTCTAGATGCAGCACACCAAAGGATTTTTCTCTTCCTTTAACTTTATACATCAAATGACATATATTTCTTCAGATTACTCATAGGATACGCAAAATATGTTGAGTACAGAATTTTTCTGCTGAGAGTCAATTTCAGGTAAAAGCAGTTTCTACTACTACAGTTATTTGGAAGGAACATTTCAAAAAACCTCAAAACCAATAAGTCATAACAGTCTTTATTATATGGATAAAATATGAACTGTTTCTTGGAAATGTAATGATAAGAAAATATGTATATTGAAAGATTCCAAAGGCTTTTTTCCCCAAAGGAAAATGAATTAATTGTAGGCCAATTTTAAAAAATTGGATTTGACATTTATTGAAAGAAAAGTGAAAAAACTAACTTACATAAGATTGATAATTCAGTATTAGAGTAGTACATGAATGTTTTGGCTTAATAGCTCCTACATGACTGACACAGTCCACCTTGCAAAAAAAGATGGAAAATGATATTATTTCCCGAGTATAGTCAAAAAATTCACAAAGAACAATAACTTAAAGAATGAGTTTAAGAAAATGGCATTATTAGGCTATTTCTAAAGTAATGATATGTCTCAATGTCTCAGATACAACTTGAAGATTTTCTGAAACTCTTAGGAAATAGATTGTTACATATTTCTCCTTTAAACAGCTCCAATCAAAAGCCTGGCTTTAGTATCTCTCTTCCTTCTGCATAGCACCATCCTCCAGATTTTGCCTAAGAATCTCAAGCCCATCTTTGAAAGTGCTGGCCAAATGTTCTCTTCATCCCATCTGCTATAATGTTGCCTTCTGCAGTGATGCTTTGTCTTTTCTTTGTCTTTTCAACCTGTGTTACTTTCTTCATGGGACTTACCAGTGTCTGAAATTTTATTTTGTGCTGTTTTGTTTGTTTGCTGTCTCTTCCATTATAAATACCATAAGACTAGAAACATTATTTTCTTTAAT
This sequence comes from Lagenorhynchus albirostris, assembly GCF_949774975.1. Lineage (NCBI taxonomy): Eukaryota > Metazoa > Chordata > Mammalia > Artiodactyla > Delphinidae > Lagenorhynchus > Lagenorhynchus albirostris. The sequence goes on along the minus strand of NC_083097.1, from coordinate 37,164,144 downwards.
ATTGTAGACAAATTATTTTGAATAGTATCGGGAAATGGATGAATAAACGATTGAATAAATAAATGAATTAGGCATCTTTCAAATATGTGGCCAATCAGCAATTGCAGAGTTGGAAAAATAACAAGGTTTCTTAAATCCCAGTTGCATTCTCCTTTTAACAAACATGACACCACTCTTTCTTTGTGCAGACTTTTAAAAAGTCAATTGTATTGAGGTATAATTTACTTACATTTAAGTTCATATATATAGTCATGCAACCACCATTGCAACGAAGATATAGAAGATTTCCATTACACCCCCAAAATTTACTTGCTGGCTCCCCTGGTGGCGCAGTGGTTGAGAGTCTGCCTGCTGATGCAGGGGACACGGGTTCGTGCCCTGGTCTGGGAGGATCCCACATGCCGCGGAGCAGCTGGGCCCGTGAGCCATGGCCACTGAGCCTGCGCGTCCGGAGCCTGTGTTCCGCAACAGGAGAGGCCCCAGCAGTGAGAGGCCCGCGTACCGCAAAAAAAAAAAAAAAAATTTACTTGCACCTCTTTTTCCTCAGTCAATCCTCTCCAATTAACCCTAGCCACTGGCAAACATGGGTCTGAGTTTTGGCTGGTAGTAGTAGTTTTATCTTTCCCAGACTGTCACAAAAATTGAATAAAATATATAGTTTTTGCTTCTGGCTTTTCTCACTGGGCATCTTGTATTTAAGATTTCATTGTGTTTGCCTTTTATTGATACTGTTGTTACCCTCAGGACACTACAGGCTTCAATTTCTGCCAGTGGTTGATTGACATCTTACCTCATGCTTAGAGTGGCAGCTGGGGTGCTAGAGGATTTAGTTTCTCTTATTAGTTTGCCTACTTCCCCTCCAGCAATTCCTGAACACCTGTGCTACAGAGGAGCTCTTTCTCCATGTTCTTGTACCTCCCCCAGTGGTAGACTGTAGTTATTTGTCATAGATATGTTAAAAGATAAACTGAGGCAGGTTAACAATTTCAAGAGTTTATGTGAGCAAACACCAATTCGAATCCGGCAGCGCCAAATCAAAAGCAGTAGGTAGAGCTCAGAGCAAAGCTTTTATAGAGAAGACAATGGAAGCAAAGCAAAGCAATTATATGATTGGCTACAGCTTAGATGGTTGCCTTATTTGGGGAAGGCTGCTTGGCTGTTTGTGATTAGCTGTTTTTCAGTTTCCTTTTCTCAGATTCCAGTGAATTGACTCTGGCTTAGGTTTCAGTTTGCTTACCTAGGTTACCAAGGCATCAGGAACACTTCAGTCTAATGACTTCCTTGTTTAATTACTTTAACAGGTACTAGGTGTGTAATGGAGATCGATGGGGTTCTCTTTTGTTTTCTATAGTTGGTTTACAATATTGTGTTAGTTTCAGATGTACAACAAAGTCATTCAGATACATACCTAGAGATATCTATCTACCTATCTAGATATCTATCCATATATATATATTCAGATTCTTTTCCACTGTAGGTTATAAATCCCTGTTATGTATTTTATATATAGTGGTGTGTATCTGTTAATCCCATACTCCTAATTTATCTGGTGGGGTTCTCTTTTTGTCTGGTCCAGCCTCAACCTCAGGCTCTGTGCAAAGGGCAGGGCTTTCTCAGTGGTACTGCCCCTGTTCCCCGTGACAGCTAAATCCTGCCTGTAATCTGTGGTTGGTCCTGGGTGAAAATTTCCTGCCCAAGAGATTTTTACACCTTCTTTTTCAAGAAGCAATAGATCTTTGTGCAATGGGGGCAAAAGAGTGTTTTATCTCCTGACTGGTAACTTAAGGCTTACCTTCGCAGGAGAGACCATTCCATGAACGTGGGCAGATTTTCTCCCCTATTCTCCAGCAGCCACTGGTCATTTCCCCGGCACCTGCTCCAGCAAGGGGGATTCTGTCTTATCTCCTGTCCTGCCCCCAATCTTTCCCAGGAGCACCTGGCAGAGGGCGGTAAAGATCTTGGGAGAGAAGGTGAGTCACTTTCGTGTTTTGGGCCCCAACTATTCCAAAGTGGTGTTCACTTGGTTGCTTCACAGCCTTAGGTTTCAAGAAAACGGATGCTTTTGGTGAGTTTTTTTGACTGTAAGCAACAGTCTTCGTCGATTTTTCATCCTAAATGGAAGCGGAAATAGGTATGTTTGTAGAGCCAGCCTGGGGATTTTCTGCAGATGCTGCCCCATTTTAGGTAATATTCATTGCTGCAGGCTGCTTGCCATGAGCCAAAATATATGTCTTACATAAAAGGATTATTTGTGATCAAGGACCAAAATGTAATTAGTCTTTTAAGGGGTCATAACTTTTGAAATCATCTATCAACAGGGTAAAGTTTAATAAATAGCATCATTTTGAATAACAGCAAAATTGAGAGATATCAGAACAGTAGTGGAATGTTCTGGGTGTTTCTTACATTACTGTTTATCACATACTTATTTATCTGTTGCTTCATTCCTGTATTCTTTGTCCAGTTTGCTTTTGCTTTTTTGTACGTTTTTACATGACAACTACATCGTCTACCTGATTTGAGCAATCAAGATATAGCTAAAAAACAGGTATAACTTTTAAGGGATATAAAATAGTAGACTTTATTATGCTATCCATGTAAACATGCATAGAAAACCAAAAGGAACTATTTCAAAATATTCTAATAGCTACCTCTGAGGCTTAGAATTATTATTTCATAGTTAAATTTTTTCCTTTTTTCCCTTTCTCAATTATATAAATGAAACATATTACTATTATCAGAAAAAGCTTAAAATATCCTAAATATTCAATTTATTCTTCTATATACTATCCCCTCGTAAAAGCCTGATTACAAATTCCACCTCAGCATAGAAAATGGCCTTTTTCTCCACCACCAACTTCTTGCTCATCATTTTTTCCTTTTACTGTGGAAACTCAATTGCCTCAATCTTTGAAGTTTTTTTCTATGTTACTTTCTTTGTCTTCCTTCTCTCCTTCATTGATAGTCTCACAAAATCTCAATATTTTAAAGTGTAATCATTCTTTTCTATGTCCACAGGACAGCTTTTCAACGTGTACATTAAATGTATTTTTTCCCTCCCTGTTTACATGTAAGAGGTGAAGTAAATATCTAAGGTATTTATCTTAATAATGTTTAGATAACATTGAGAATAAATTAGTTAGGGCTATAACTTTAAGATAAACATCTCATCCCTAACTGTCTTTGAATATGTACACAAATTTCTTGACTAAGAGTGTTTCTTCTTTCAGTCAACTGCATTATTCTGTTACTACTCTGGGTAACTACTTTTAAGCATTATTAATTTATACTAGGGTTGCAAATTTTCCAAATTACATTTTCTTGTTGATCTGATCACACAACTTACTCTGCTAAGTAATTTAATTGTTGATTTATGCTCCATGAAAATAATCTAACCCTACCAAGCTGTATTTATATATTGTTGTTTCTTTTAAAACTCTGTACCTAGACTCTTACCTTTTTTAGATAATTTCTTGATGCCTGACAGTTCTTCCATAATGTGCCTTAGCCCCGTCAACTTCTACACTCTCACAAAATACTACTTTCATTTAAAAATAACTTTCCAAATCTTTTTCATATAACAACAACAACAAATTCATGGAAAAAAAATGGTCACAGGTCAAAGAGCAAATCATCTCTCAAGAATTCATGATATTTTGTGGTTTAAAAGTGTCAAGTCAATCTAAGAAGAGAAGCTTTGTCAGTAATCTTAATTATTTTCATGCTTCTTCTTTCCTTCTTTCCTAAGTTCCTCACTTTTTTTTTTTAATCTCCCATCTTTACATAAAATTCTGCATTGAGACATGGAACATTTAGGCTCCTACTCTGATGTAATCTGGCAGTCCCTAACATGGAATATCCTGAATCAGCAACAATATTTGCTGCCCTTGCCCCCAATATTGTTCTGAGACTCTGGAGCTCATAATCAAGCCCAGAATCTACTGACTCCAAAGCATTATGCATTTCTCCCCTTCACTGTCCCTGTGTTGGTCACATCCGTAAGACTGAGCATCACTCTGGATCTTCCCTACAAGTGCTAATTAATAATTTTATCTAAAACAGCAATTCTTATGTTCCCATGGGAACATATGTATATGTATAACTGATTCACTTTGTTATAAAGCAGAAACTAACATACCACTGTAAAGCAATTATACTCTAATTAAAGATGTAAAAAAACCCCCAAAAAACAGCAATTCTTTTCAAAAATATAAGGCTTGTCCCTCAGCCCTAGGACAGGGACTAAAGACCTCCAAGCCAAGGAACCATCTCAAGTACAATGACCACCTGCCTGATAGGAATTCCAAATAACAAAACTCAGCCCACTAGAGTTCCTCTACCAAGCTTGTGTGCCCCTACATTTCCCAATAGGGTAAGCTATGTAAGCCAAGGATCATGTGAATGAAAAATGTTGCCTGCCATATCAGTAAACAAAGGATGTTGCAGCCATCAAGTCACTATCATCACCCCCAAGGTGGGCCTGAGGGAACCTGGGACAGGGACAAATGGGTTGCCCACTGCCACACCCTCAGCCATTGCAGCCACTCCCAACGGTGCACCCTGAGGGGACTCTGGATGGGAAAGAACAGGATACTTGCCTAGATAGCTAAGGCATCTTCCCATACATAGAAATTCATTAACTTCAGATGTCTGGTTTTCTTTAATTAACAGTAATCTTTTGATGTTCCTGCTACCTGGTCTTTGTTGCAAAAACTCCTATATAACCTGGCTCCTCCCCTACCTCCTCAAAGCAGCCCCTCAGAGGCATCTGAGAGGCTGCTTCCCAGACTTGAAGTCCTCAGAAAGTCCACCGAATAAAACATAATTCTCAACTTTTAGGTTGTGCATTGTTTTTCTCGGTTGACAATCATATGGATATCCTTATTCCCCTATAAGTGAGATTGATGATGCGTATATAAGTAACACATAGATATGTAAGGCACTGATACCATACTTTTAAAAACAGTTGGGTAGGGGGTTCCCTGGTGGCGCAGTGGTTGAGAGTCTGCCTGCCGATGCAGGGGACACGGGTTCATGCCCCTGTCCTGGAGGATCCCGCATGCCGCGGAGCGGCTGGGCCAGTGAGCCATGGCCGCTGAGCCTGCGCGTCCGGAGCCTGTGCTCCGCAACAGGAGAGGCCACAACAGTGAGAGGCCCACGTAAAAAACAGTTGGGTAAAATAAAATTGGAATCTAGTTCATAATATTGTGGCGGGACACACTGTCCCAGAACTTACAGTTTGGATTGTAATACCTGGAATTAATGATGAAATGCTTTGATTTGAAACTGTTTGTACTGTAACTGCTTCTATCGCTAAACGCTTGACTTAGCTTCTGGGAAATTGAGCTTTGCTTGCCAGCATAATGTGAACAGAAAGACTTTGGGTTCCGGGTGGCTGACCCAAGCTTTTGAAATTAGAACGCACATCCTGTTTACCCTGGGGTATAAAAACCACACCTGTACAAGACTCGGGGTCTCACCCCTTCTTTTGGTGAGACCCCGATCGGTTTGTGCTTCTGTGCTTAATAAACGCCTATTACTAATATACTTTTGATCTACACTGGCTCTTGGTGTTCTTCCTTCGTGCTGGTTCCTCTCCGGGGGAGTTCGCAGGTGTGTGCGGGACCGCAACAATATGAGATTTTGTATTATCTTTCTCAATAACAAGTTGTAAAGCCCTGATATGGCATTTTATCACTTTGAGTTTATTTCCTTTCAAGCAAAATGAAAAGTTTGAACCGGATGATTATGGTTTCCATTAGATCTAATATTCCTCAATCATGTTACATAATTTGAAAACTTGTGAAATAGACATATCACATGAAGATTGTTCCCACTATTGAAAGACTATAGCAAGAAATCAAGAGTAGTATTTTATTGAAAAAATAAAAGTTTTGGGGTTACATAAACCTGGGCTAAATACCTGCTCTACTATTTACTAATTGTATGGTTTTTGATAAGTGAATGCTTATCCTGAACTATAATTAGTTAACTTATAAACACAGATCATGAAGTACTACAGGGTTATAAAGATTAAATGAAATCATATTTCTAGATTAATCTTACATGATACTGGCGCCAAGAAGACAGTAATATATTTTAGGCCCATTGCTTGTCTCTTTTTTCCTCACCATTTATGAGAAGAATAACCTAAGTCACCCAGTCTGTGGTATTTTGTTATGGCAGCCTGAGCTGGCTAATACAAAATTCCGTTCTTAAAAAAACACTCATTTTTGGAAGACTTAAGAAAGAAAGAAAAAAAAAAAACCAACCTGCTTTTTAATATTAGACATTTGATTGCTTTAAATGGCAAGATTTTTACGTAAATAAATGGTTGAGGAAAATCTGGCATTGTCATAGGAACTTCCAATTGGAAAATGTTATCAAACACAAGCCTTCCTTGAGTGTATTTATTTCCCCCTTGCAATTAAAAACATTTAAATTCTCCTCTTGATTTCCTTTATCTGTAACAAAGAAAGGGAAAATGACCGAGTAAGATACAAATCAAGGCATTAAATTACAACATACATCCATATCATGAACAAAAGAGTACAGTTTTCAGACTCGTTATTTTTACCGAATTTATTCACAAAGCTCTCTCAAAATTATAACATCTATGTATCACAGCTGAAGAATAGTGTTGACCAATTTGTCTCTGCAGGGAAGAACACATATCTAATCATAATTTATAGTTTTGTTTACCTTCCTATTGGAAAGCTAATTATTTGCCTAAGTTTTTGCACTATTAAGCCATTGGTGAGTGAAAATACAATTTAAATTTTATGTGGGATTTCAGTCACAAGTTTTATACCTCTCATTAGGGAATCAAATCCCTTTAGGACTTTTATAAATGAATATCACTGAAAGAACTAAAATGTGCTTCTTAAAATTTAAATTATGGCCAACAGAAGCTGCAATAAGCACCAAAAAAAAAGGCAAAAACTCAAGTCACTTGATTTGTAATAACTCAATTATGTGACCAGGATAGCAACGTATTAGCATCCTCATTTAAATAGCTCTGCTTGAAATAAATCAACATAATATACTTTTTTTCCTATCCTGTTACCAAATGGCTTGTGGACTATCTTCACTAATTGAAGACAGCCCCTGTTACATTATTCCTAGACTACTCCCATGTGTCAAATCAGCTGAAATTTCGACTAGGAAATGAAAATTGAGAAATATGAAAAAAAGAATCAAATATCAAACACCTCAAATCCTTACCTCTGATTCTCCTCTCCCCCAATTAACCCCCACTTATTAATTGGGAATAAACGTGGTATAGCAGATTCAGAAAGACAGAATTCCAGCACCAGATGGTGTCACATTTAAAGAAGAGTTAATGCTTTTGTTTCTCAAACTATTCCAAAAATTTTCAGGGGAAAGAATGCTTCTGAACTCATTCTACGAGGTCAGCATCATCCTAATAGAAAATTACTGTCCAATATTACTGATGAACATAGATGAAAAAATCTTCAACAAAATATTAGCAAACTAAATTCATTAACATGTTCAAGGATTATACACCATGATCAAATGGGATTTATCCCAGGGATGCAAGGTTGGTCAAATACTGTATCTGCAAATCAATCAGTGTGATATACCACATTAACAAATTGAAGAATAAAAAGCATATGATCATCTCAATAGATGCTGGAAAAGCTTTTGACAAAATTCAGCATTGATTTATGATTTAAAAAAAACTCAACAAAGTGAATATAGAGGGAATATACCTCAACATAATAAAGGTCATATATGACAAGCCCACAGCTGACATCATACTCAACTGTGAAAAGCTGAAAGCGTTTCCTCCAAGATTAGGAACAATACAAGGATGCCCACTCTCCCTACTTTTATTCAACTTAATATTGGAAGTCCTAGTCATACAGCAGTCAGACAAGAAAAATAAATAAAAAGAATCCAAGTTGGAAAGGAAGAAGTAAAACTGTTACTGTTTTCAGATGACATGATTATAGAAAATCCTAAAGATACCACCCAAAAACTATGAGAACTCACCAATGAATTCAGTAGAGTTTCAGGATATAAAATTAATATCCAAAAATATGTTGCTTTTCTACACACTAACAAAAAAGTATCAGAAAATAAATTAAGAGAACAATCCCACATTAAATTACATCAAAAAGAATAAAATACCTAGGAATAAATCTAAGCAAGTAGGTAAAAAAAACTTGTACTCAGCTTGGAAAACTATAAGACATTGATGAAAGAAACTGAAGATGATACAAATAAATGGAAAGATATACTGTGCTCATGGATGGGAAGACTTAATATTGTTAAAATGACCATACTACCCAAGGCAAACTACAGATTTAGTGCAATTCCTATCAAAATGCCAATAACATTTTTCACAGGACTAGAACAGAAAATTTTAAAATGTGTATAGAAACAAAAAACAACCCAAATAGCTAAAACAATCTTGAGAAAGAAGAACAAAGCTGGATGTATCAAAATCACTGATTTCAAACTATACTACAAAGCTATAGTAATCAAAACAATATGGTACTAGACCAAGAACAGACACACAGGTCTATGGAACAGAATAGAGATCCCAGAAATAAACCCATGCTTATATGGTCAATTAATCTATGACAAAGGAAACAAGAACATATAATGGGAACAAGACAGCCTCTTCAATAAGTGGTGTTGGGAAAACTGTACAGACACATGCAAAAGAATCATACTGGACTACTTTTTCATAACATATACAAAAATAAACTCAAAATGGATTAAAGATTTAATGTAAGATCTGAAGCCATAAAACTCCAAGGAGAAAACATATGCAGTATACTCTTTAACATCTGTCTTAGCAATATTTTTTTGGATCTGTCTCCTCAGTCAAGGGAAACAAAAGCAAAAATAAACAAATAGGACTATATTAAACTAAAAAGCTTTTGCACGGCAAAGGAAGCTATCAACAAAATGAAAAGGCCACCAACTGAATGGGAGAAGATATTTGCAAAAGATACATCTAGTATAGGGTTAATATCCAAAATATACAAAGAACTTATATGATTCAACATAAAAAAAAACCAATTAAAAAATAGGCAGAGGATCTGAATAGACATTTTTTTTCAAAGGAGAAATACAAATAACCAACAGGCACACGAAAAGATGCTCAACAGGGAAATACAAATTAAAACCACAATGAGGTATCACCTCATACCTGTCAGAATGGCTATTATCAAAAAGACGACAAATAACAAGTGTTGACAAGGATGTGGAAAAAAGGAAACCCTAGTACGCTGTTGGTGGGAATGTAAACTGATACAGCCACTATGGGAAACAGTATGGAAGTTCCTCAAAAAATTAAAAATAAAACTACTATATGATCCAGTAATTCTACTTCTGGGTATGTACACAAAGAAGACAAAAGCACTAAATCAAAAAGAGATATTCACCCCTATATCTATCAGTGGCTAGTGTAAATAATGCTGCAATAAATATAGAGTGGATAAATAATGAATAAATATGCTGTGGTATATCTATACAATGGAATATTACTCAGCCATAAAAAAGAATGAAATCTTGTCATTTGCAACAACATGGATAAACATAGTGGGTATTATGCTAAGTGAAATAAGTCAGACAGAGAAAGACAATGCTAAGTGAAATAAGTCAGAGAAAGACAAACACCATATGATTTCACTTATATGTGGAATCTAAACAAAACAAATGAACAAACATAACAAAACAGAGATAGACTCAGATATAGAGAATGAATACGTGGTTGTCAGAGGGGAAGGGGGTTAGTGAATGTGTATAGGAGATTCCATTTCCAAAAATAAATGAATCACAGGGATGAAATACAGCTTAGGGAATATAGTCAATTATATTGTAATATCTTTGGTGACAGATGGTAACTAGACATATCATGGTGATCATTTTGTAATATATAGAAATATCAAATATGCACCTGGAACTAACAGAGTATTGTAGGTCAATTATACATAAATTTAAAAATATATATATGTAGACACTGGGAAGAAATGCATCAAAATACTAATGATGGTTATCTCTTCAGGGTGGGGATTATGGGTGATATTTAATTTTTACTTTATGCTTTATGTATTTCTAGTTGTCTGCAATGAACATTCATTGCTTGTAAAATTAGAAAGAAAACAATATTATTTTAAAAAGCATAGAACTTGCTCATTTTATCATCTTTAGTCTTCCCATTTGTGTAACCATTGGGAAAAAAAGTCAAAGGTAGTTTCTCCGAACATTTAGAAGTAATCAGCTATAGATATAAGGTTTGTAAGAACATAATAAAATTCACAAAATAATATTTCAATGATCCCCTGAAGCTGCTTTTCACTTCCATTGCCTACAAAAATCAAAGAAAATTGTTCGTTCCTAAAAGGGAACACCCCAATAACAGTGGGGTTGTGTCAGTTTAATGTGCCAATGTGAATTGATTCTGCTTTTTATTTTACTTTTGTTTTAGAAAGTGAAATTTCTGGTGCATTCAATAATCCCTCATCTCACTTTTTTCAGATTTTATTGTTGAAAGGAAGATATCTATTTCAACCTGAGGATATAAGTCATTTTCAGTTTAGGACTAAAGCATATTTGGGTGAATGATTGATGAACCAGGAGTGATTTACATTAAGAATTGATGAAATACATGGGAAAAAATCTCAGCCTATGTAGAGAGAAGGAAAATGCATCAGCAATTTCCTTTGACAAGAGTATCAAGTCTATCTCTTTACAGAGCAACTAGGCTCTCTCAATCTAAGCCCAGTGGCCCCCTACTCACTGCCTCACATTCCAAGATGTCTTAGCTTAGGCTGCCATAACAAAATACCTCTGATTGGTGGCTTAAAACAACATAAATTTATTTTTCACAATTCTGGAGACTGAAAAGTCCAAAATCAGGGTCCAGTAGGGCTTAGTTCTGGTGAGAGCTCTCCTCCTGGCTTACAGAAGATTATCATCTTGCTGTGTCCTCACAAGGTAGAAAGAGCAAGCAAGTTCTCTTCTTATAAGGCACTAATTCCATCATGAGGGCCCCACCTTTATGACCTCATCTAAACTTGATTTTATCACAGAACCTGAGGGTTATAGGTGCTATTGTCATGTCACAGTGAAGAGAATCAGATATGGCTCTTAGAACTCTACACCAAACGTGTTAACTGTGGCCCTTGCTGCTAGCCCCAGCCTGTTCGGCAAAGGAGATGGCGTGTGTGATCCTTTGGCAACACTTTGCAGCCTGCAGGTTAAAAATAATTTTTTCATTTTTTTTCTTCTGCTTTCATCAAACACACACACACACACACACACACACACACACACACACACACGTGCACAAACTGACTCACGCAAACCATTTCAATTTTCTGCAGTTTGTTTAGAAACACTGATGTTCTAATCCCTTCCTGTGCACTTTCCCTCCCAAACACTTCCCTTTCATCACAAAAGTAACACGTTTTATTTGTGATGTTTTTATACAATTAACATTTTACTTTTTGATTTGATTTCTAAAGCTTCATAATGTTTAGTTGCTTAAATGAAGGATCAGGATTGGAGGTTAAAAATAGAAAGTTTGAGGCATAAAACTTGAAACCAGACCCAAGATGCAAGAGGATGGGAATTCAGAAACCTGAAATCAGCAAGGATTATAATAGACATGGTGATGACCAGTGTTGGCCATGAGGTATTGACCCCCAGGTCTGATTATTTAGGACATATTTCTCTCCAGGTACTGCATGTATAAAAACCTTATGTTGAAAATAAAATTGGAGATTAAACCTAGAGTCAGTGATATCTTCTATACTCCCTATAATGTTAAAAGCACTTAAAATTTTTTGGTCAGTATTGAAATAAGCCTGATTTCTCCCAGTCTTGGACCTATGAGCTCAGTTTCAGTTCTGGGGGGCAGGGAGGGCTGAAGTTGACACTTTATTCAGTAACGTCTCAGTTTCATAGCATGTGTAACAGGTGGCACAATTTGGAGGGAAGTTCACTGTCCTCATTTACGGGAGCATGTTAGAGGAGAGAATTGACATAGTTGCCTAGGATGCCAAGTTGTCCCAGCCCATATCTGGGCCAGAGGAGGGGGAAAGGCAATAGTGAGCTAGCAGCTTGGGTGGGAATATGTGACCCCGCAATCATACAGGAGATATCACTGGACTGATGTATAGCACAAGTGGACAAAATGGAAATCAAGAAGAGAGTTCCCACGTTGACAAGAAATGTCTCCAAAAATTTAGAATCATTAAGGGTGTTAGTGGAACTAAAGCCAGACAAATACTGCCCTTTGATGTTCCTATAAACCCTCTTCATGTCTGTTATGCACAGTCTGTGAAACACAGGTTACATAGGTTTTCGTTGATGATAAAACTTACCCTGACACTTCTATCTTTCCTTACAGCATACTTCTTTTTTGATTGGCTCCTCTCTTTTACTAAACTGTCTTCAGTTTGATTCTCAAAATAATGAAACTAACAAATAAAGATTTCTCATTTGCCCCTGCCTCTCAGCCTCCCAAACCCAACACAAATTCATGAAACCGTTCTCTGTGATAGTCCCTGGATGTATTTTTTATATTCCCTATCTTAGAATGTGGGTCATTCTCTTTTTCTCTCCGTTCTTGGATTCAGTACACTCTCTACTTTCTCACAACCTTCATTTCAGCCCTGCATCCCTACCCGATGCCTGGTAGACCATTATTTCAAACACTTTCTTAACTGAACTATGTGACTATATATGACTATCCACATAACTATCTTACTGTATGTCATCCTTTAACTTCTACCAGACATTTCCCTGAAACAAAACATTGATCACATTTCTTCTGAAGAAAGACTAATAGAGGTAACTCACAGCTTGTGAAATCAAATTTAAATCCCAGACTTCCAGGGCTATTAATAATCTGGCCCTGCTTTACCTGGCCCCATAAAGCTCCAGCAATTTTTCAAGACTGAAGTTCAGTCAAGAGACCACACTCCTTTCTCATTCTATGTCCTGGGTTTATATTTCCTCCTACACTAGAGCTCTGAATGCTTCTTTACGCTTAACAGTACACATTCTACTCTTCTTTTAAAGATTCTCTTTTCTGGGTGTTATTCATTATTCCTCCAGGCCTCCAGGCCTGTTTCTGTACATATTTAATCCTGCTTCAACAAAACAAAGGCCAATTACATATTTACATATATTTCCCTAACTATTTCACACTCAATCAACAAATATTTAATGAATACCAACTATGTCCCAGGAACCATTCTAGACAATGAAGATACAAAAATGAATAAAACCTAATCCTGCCCATAATCCAATAAGGGAGCCAGATTTACAGATGAATCACTAAAATTAGTAACTTATGTGTTCATATTGCTGTCTACTAGAAAGTACCTTTCTTCAGGGGGGAAACCTTAGCTCCTTTTTATCCCTTTAAATTCCATCTAAGCAACTATCACAATGCTGAAGAATTGCTAAATGCTAAATAAAAGGTATGGAGCAAATTATTAAGATGATGAGGTCAAAGTATGACTCTTAATTTATGATAGGTTTAACATAAATTGTTTTCTAAAACTAACGGATGCTAAAGCAATGTGGTTTTGAGATATAAAATAGCAATCGTCTGATCTCAGGTCAGCAGAAGTAGCAGTCATTGAATATGCTGCAGCCCCATTTCGCAGATGGTGGCAAGCATTGTTCCTCCCAAGATCGCCAGAGATTCAGCAGATGGTGATGAAGAGGCAGTGCTTAAAAGGGGAAGAGGCAGCTTTTTTGGTTAATTCCGGTTCCGAATCCATGCTTCTACTGACCTGGTTAAGGTTGTGTATTGTCTCATCACCCTGTATGTGTACCTCACCTTTCAAATGGTAGTACTCTGCCAATTTCTTTTTTTACAAGAAACACTCATACCAGAAATGTGTTTACGGCAGATTGTACTGCAAGATAAGAGTCCTTGCAGTTATGCATAAAACTTAAATGTGAATATTTGACATATTTAGAGCATCTACCTGTACAGAGGAATCTAGCCCGTCTTCCATTGTACGCTCTCTGATTGACCTGCCTCTGGGACCTAACTCTTTGCACAAAACGGTCATTCAAGGTGTGTTCCCCCACAAAGCCAATTATTTCCTCATTAGAAATACTGGATACGTCATTTTAAAACTGCATTTGTAAAAGTCTGGTTTTGTGAAAATAGCTTTTAAGGCTTTTTATAACTACTTTTGCAAAGTTTTGGTGTGTGCAAATATCTGTTGTAATTGGATAAATGCTGAAAATTTATCTAAACAGGGGCTTAAAAAGAATTCATTCAAGCTCTATAAACTCTTTGTAATTGCCATTGGGATGCAGAGAACAGGATGGCAACTTTCTTACATCAATTTCTGTAAAGGCAGTCATCAAGGGGTGTTAAAAACCAAAGTTTAGGAGGAAAACATCATCTTTAACAAGAAACGTTCCAGTGCAGAGAAACCACTTTGAGATATAAAAAATCAGTGATAATTTATCATCAATCTCATTATCAACAAATATTCACTAAGTTCATCTATGGTGTGCAAATGCTTTGTACAACACTCTTTAGTTTCTTGGTGGTATACAGTTCTTGAAGACCCTAAAGAGGAGGAAAGATTTATAAATATCTTGGAAACAGAGAGGTTATTATTGATTCAGAAATTTAACATTTAGCATTCTAAGTAGGCCACAACTGTTTCTGGCATATACATTGTGCAATGCACATTTTTTAAAAAATGAAAAAAAAAACTGTAAAAGACAGCAAGTTGCCTAAAGTTTTCATTTAAATAATGAGCTTTAGGGCTTCCCTGGTGGCGCAGTGGTTGAGAGTCCACCTGTTGATGCAGGGGACGCGGGTTCATGCCCCGGTCTGGGAGGATCCCACATGCCGCGGAGCGGCTGGGCCCGTGAGCCATGGCTGCTGAGCCTGCACGTCCGGAGCCTGTGCTCCGCAGCGGGAGAGGCCACAAGAGTGAGAGGCTCGCATACCACAAAAAATAAATAAATAAATATAAATAAATAAATAATAAGCTTTAGGCATACCTGTATGTTGTTTATATTCAACTGTTCAAGACCATTTATATTGTTTATTTGGTTTTGGTTGATGTTGCTTCATATTATTTTATTCTGCAGTGAAAGAAAACCACTTAGGTGGGTTAGATCAGTCAAGTTTACATGTAATTTTGTGTTTTAATAATAAACTCAGAGCAATCTTTGTTAGAGTACCAATCATTGTTAGAGACATTAATTCCTCTTGTACAAGTATAATGTTTGTACATTGTTTGTACAGTATTCATACAGTGTTTTATCCACAGTAAAATAAGTGGAATCTAGACCTTATATTATGCCTGGATAATGGTAGAGAACAGGTAAGCATGTAGGTCTCAGAATGGAATTTCCTGAGGTGATAGTCATAGAGTAAACTGGGCAGTAGAGAAAGAGAAACTGAATTAATCATGTTCTTAATAAATATTCCCACCATTTTATATCATAAAGAACCAGACCTAGCTTGCAACTGGCTTGAAAAGGTAGTTGAATTAATACTGAAAAAGAAAAATCACTGTATTTGGGATTAGATCTCAGTTCTAGTTTTTGTGTCTATTAATATAGCCAGTATTAGCTTAATTGGATAAATCTCATTTCTTTGATTCTTAGTTCCCTATCCAGAAAATGAGGAGTTAAACTGCATTTTTGTGTGTGACTATGCCTAGGGAGACGGCTCTTTAAAGAGACAAAAATTTATGTGTGATCAGAATCTTTAACTTTTTTAAATATTTATTTATTTATTTTTGGCTGTGTTGGGTCTTCGTTGCTGCGTGTGGGCTTTCTCTAGTTGTGGTGAGTGGGGGCTACTTTTCATGGTGGTACATGGGTTTCTCATTGCGGTGGCTTCTCTTGTTGCGGAGCACGGGCTCTAGGTGCAACGGCTTCAGTAGTTGTGGCATGTGGGCTCAGTAGTTGTGGCTCACGGGCTCTAGAATTCAGGCTCAGTAGTTGTGGCACACAGGCTTAGTTGCTCTGCGGCATGTGGGATCTTCCCAGACCAGGGCTCGAACCCATGTCCCCAGCATTGGCAGGAGGATTCTTAACCACTGCACCGCCAGGGAAGTCCCAGGATCTTTAACTTTTAAATGTTGTAAATAATTTGGACTTGCTGCCTTCTACATCTTGTTACTCATTCTATTTGTTTTCTTTTGTTTCATCCCTGGACTTCACACTGATACTACTTAAATTTGGATTTTTCTCTTAACCCAGGAAAGTAATGATATCTCTTCTCCCAAACTTTATACTGACAACAATCTAGGCCCTATTATTAGCCATCGCCATTCCCACATCTTTTCCATCCTCCAGTTTACATTGGGTTTTCAGCTTTATGTTTCTGACTTACTTATTGTCAGCTACGTTGATAGTACCAGGTCCAGACAATATAATCAGTAAGCCTCCTTCTGGTTCTATTTTTCTTCTCTTTTCTTTATTTTTTAGGGGTGGAGAGATGTTCTGTAGCCCTAAAGTACCTAATGCAAGGTAAGAATGGAGACATTAAACACTGAACAGTTCTCATTGACCCTGTACCCATAAATTGGCCCAAACCTCCAATGTTCTAAGACTGTAATGGTCCATAAGAGGTTGCAAAAGATATCCCATTGCATTTCACAAACAGCACTCATCTTGCTTCACCTTGGATTTTTACTATATGCTCTCTAACTTTTGGATTCTTGCTTTCCTGAACTTAACCAACTTAACCCTCAGTTTTCTCTATGATTTTGAATTGGTCTCTTTTGTTTTATTGTCCCTTAATTCTTCTGTGCCTCTTTCTTTCCAAAATACAAATCCTTACATCAGTGGAGATAATCTTGCATGGATTATTAGGACCTTATACTATCACACAGACACAAACATATTCTCAAATGACATCATACAATATATATCAGCTGTACTGAGTCTCTACTCCTCAAAAATATGTAGCTATTTCTGAATAAGAGCAAATGGTCAGAGTGTAAAGAAAATCACATGGAAAAACTCTCAACGTCATGAGCCACGTGGGATATAAGAATCAAACTCGGGCTTCCCTGGTGGCGCAGTGGTTGAGAATCTGCCTGCCAATGCAGGGGACACAGGTTCAAGCCCTGGTCTGGGAAGATCCCACATGCCACGGAGCAACTAGGCCCATGAGCCACAACTACTGAGCCTGCGCGTCTGGAGCCTGTGCTCCGCAACAAGAGAGGCCGCGATAGTGAGAGGCCCACGCACCGTGATGAAGAGTGGCTCTCGCTTGCCACAACTGGAGAAAGCCCTCGCACAGAAACGAAGACCCAACACAGTCATAAATAAATAAATAAATAAATAAGTCAAACCCACAGTGTGATACTGCTTCACACACACTCAGATGCCTATAATTAAGACAGAGAGTAACAAGTGTTGATGCGGTTGTGGAGAAATTGGAACATTTGTACACCTGCTGGTGGGGATGGAAAATGGTGCAGCCATTTTAGAAAATAGTCTGGCATTTCCTCGAAAGATTAAACAAACACAGAGTTACCATATAACCCATCAATCACACTCCTAGAGAAATGAAAATATATGTACACACAAAAACATGTACACATATGTTCGTAACAGCTCAAAAGTGGAAACAACCCAAATGTCCATCAACTGATGAATGAATGGATAAATAAAATGTGACATATCCATACTGTGAGATATTATTTGGTAACAAAAAGAAATGAAGTACTGATACAGGCTACAGCATGAACGAACCTTGAAAACATATGCTAAGTGAAAAAGCCAGTCCCCAAAGACCACATACTGTGTGATTTCACTGATATGACATGTCCAGAATAGGCGGATCAAGAGAGAGGTAGATTAGTGGTTGCCTAGGGTTGGGATGGGGCAAGCTGGGGGGAAATGGAGAGCGACTGCCAATGGGTACTACATTTCCTTATGGAGTGATGCAAACGTCCTAAAATTGATTGTAGTGATGGTTGCAGAACTCTGTAAATATGCTAAATTTTAAAAGAAAAGTACATCAAAAATGAAATTCTAGGATGTATTTGACTTCAGAAGTGTTACTTTGATGAGTTTGCATTGATTAAACTAGTAATTGGAATTGCTATTCTTAAAAGATATCACTGATGCGTGTTGAATCACTGGAACTTTTTCGTTATCTTTGCTGTGTAACAAAAGAGTACATATTTAGTGGCTAAAACAACATGTTCTTACCACCTCACAGTTTCTGTGGATTAAGAGTCTGAGTATGGCTTACCTATGTCCTCAGCCTAGGGTCTCAGAGACTTCAATAAAGGTTTTAGCTGCTCTACATTCTCATTTGGGGACTGGGGATGAGTTCACTTCGAAGTTCACTTAGGTCGTCAGACGAATTCATTTCTTTACAGTTATAGGACTGAAAATCTGGCTTCCTGCTGGCTATTGGGCAGGGCCTACCATCAGGTCCTAGAGGTTGCCCCAAATCTCTGGCTACCTGGGCTTCCCAACACAGCTGCTTACTTCATCAAGCCAGCAAAGAGTCTCGAGAGTGAATCTGCTGACAAGACAATCTTATTTAACCGACCCATCCCATTACCTTTGCCACATTCTGTTGGTTAGAAGCAAGTCACCGGTCCCATCCACACTCAGTAGGAGTGGATAATACAGAGACATGAACACCAAGAAGTGAGAATCATGGAGACTACCTTACAGTATTTCCACTACATGCAGTTTTTACCTAATTTAATTGAAATATCACAGTATGTTAAATATAGTAATACATAATTGCTATTCAGACCATGACAACTAAATATAGATAGGTATTATTTATATAAGATACATACATATATATATCCACAATCTATAAAAATATCATCTCCTTGCTCTTCCTGTGCTCCTACATGACTTCCTGGGTGTGCCAAAGCTACAAAGCCCTGACTGGTTTTTTTTCTGTGCCATTTCTCAAGATGGCTTATGCCACTGGTACCCTTGAGATGCTGTAACCCTTCCACCTCCTGGAAAACATGCAGACTTGCTTATGGCTGTCAGTAAAAAGCAGTGGAATTCCCAAGATCAGTGTTCCTCAACTATGACACAGACCCATTGTGTGTAAGTACAGCATCCATCCAGGCTTATTGTGTAGCCCCTGGGGGACTTGGCAGCTCGAAGAACTGACATTAATATGGTATCCGGTGCTCATGCTGCTTGCTATGCCAAAAGTAATAAAGCCCTTTGTTTCTGACCCAAAAGCTGTGTGTCCTCCAGCAGCATCTATGAAACAGTAACAGGCTAACTTCTTAACTTATAAAATATAAAACCAGATCCTGGGTCCTTCTCAGTTCCTGACACCATCTAACTTTGGCATTTTAGGTTAAAGGACTGCTTTGAATTCCATTCACCCAAGTTTAAAATCACCAAACATCTAGTAACTCTTTCTGCTGCTTACTCTTTTAGTCTATTTTTAAATACTTTGAATTTCACTTGCAGAAACTAAACAAAACCCATGGTAATTTCCAAGATTTAGTAACTCGACCCTTGCACTAAATTTCAAATTGGTTGTACTGTCAGGAAAGTTATAAATATAGTAAAGTTTATGGGATGGAATGGCATTTCTGTTGAGATCTTCAAATTGGGAGGAAGAGTGAATACAAGTCCTTCTTAAGATACACGGTTCTGATGAGATGCAACAAATTTTCTGAGGCTCTTATTTAGGGCCCACCAGGCAACCTGGGTACCACCTAAAGAAGCCTTCCCATGTGTAAAGTTTTCAAGCTGTAGTGGGTTTTATATTCCCTGTCGTTTGATATCCAAATTTCTGTACATTGCCAGAGCACACAGCCTTCTCAGCACAGACTGTGATATTTAGGTACCTTTCACAGCATCAGTTCTCCCATCCTGTCTCTGTTATTTAAAGCCAATTGTATCGCAATCAATGGTCATAACTGATGGTTGCTGGAAAACAAATGCTAATGCTACTGTTTACATATTAATAACTATAAACAGCATAATAATCAGATTTACTGTATGTGTGCACTTGTGTCAGAACTAAGATAAGCATTAACATATGTTATCTCATTTCATCTTCAGAAGAATTATCTTAAAAAGGTATTATTATCAGTCTTATTTTATAGTTGTGAAAATTTAGGTTTAGTTATGTAAAGTTACATGCCCAAAATGACACAGCTAAAAAGTGACATAAGTAGCCTTTGAACCCGTGTCTATTTGATTCCAGGACCAACCTTGTACTTAATATTTTCCTCTTCAAAGCACTTTGGAGGTGCTTTGGAAGTATATATACATGTAGTACATATACATGTATGTGTGTGTTTATACATATATATTGATATGTATGCATGTGACTAATAAATGCCTTGTGACTGACAATTTATTAGGCAATACTAAGAATAACTAATCATTAGAAAATATCTTTATTTTTAGCAGTGTTGCTTAATGAAGTATTCCAGATAAAAGACTTTCTCATAATTGAAATGTATACCTTTAAGCAATAAATGCTTCTTTTTCTCTCCCTCCCTCTCTCTCTCTTTTTTTTTTTTTTGGGAGAGAGCAAAACACCACTTTTAACCACTTAGTTCTCTGTAAATTCAATTAATGATATTAAAATGATTTTAATCATGAGTTATAGACATAGACATTATGGGAAAGAATTAATAGATTCCAAGCTCTATGGAATAACTTTCTGTAGGATTACAAAATGCCACACCAGTTACTTTCGCTTTTTAATCATTTCCCCCTTTTCATAAGCTGAAATATTGGAAACACAGCTTGTGCCCTCTCTAAAGGTTTGCAACTTGGCTTTCTGAAAAATATATTTTTGTTGTGTTGGTTGAAGTTTTCATCTCCTTTGTGATTTCTTTAAACTAAAACATATTCATCATCAGAAGAAAAGAATGATACCTGAGCAGACAGAAATCAAGTGACAGTTGACTTCAAGTTCCTTTTTGATATTTGATATAGAACATAATTCAAAGTTTAAACCATATTATAAGGTGCATCTTTGTTAAGATGAGAAGAATGGAACCCTATATGTCTTGGATTGAGTAGAACAACTTCCTTGTGAAATTTTATGCCAAAAGGCACTGTTTTATGGGTTTAAAACAATGAGGAATCATTATTGGAGGACAAAATGATCATTACACACAGATGCACACACGAGTGTGCATATACACATGTCTATGTATTTATTGACACTTTTAAAGACTGAGGCTAGAATCATATGCACAATATTATTATACTCAATTAAGTTTTTGTTTAAAAACAAAATAATTTTAACAGAAGTACAAATAGATCAAAACCAGTAATAAGTTTTCTTGGTGCAGTTCTCCTTAGTCTTTACATACGAATGTTCTAGATTAATATTATTTTAATAACAAACCAGTCTACTGTGGGAGAATCTAGACCATTAGTATGTTTAAGAACTAATTTCTTAAACTAAGGATAATATGATTTTCAGGAAACTTCAAGACTTGCTAAAATATTTACTAGCATTTTAAAACCATGAGAGGCTATATCCACAAGTTATTTTAAAGTAAATCATTTTGTAAGGCAGTAAATGTTTAGCAATAATATGATGATTTTGAGCCATCTAATGCCAGGTTTAACTTGGATACTTCAAAAATAATTCAACTACCTGTATACACAGAATCTACCTTTCAGATTTTTCTTTGAGCCAGAGAGGTGCACGGTTGCTGAGCCCAGAACCTGGCACAGAGCAGCTGCTCAATAACTATTTGTCAAATAAATAGTAAATTCATTTCATCAGAGTAAAGGATGACCTATTGCAGAATGACTGAGGAGTCTGGCTTCTGGCCAAAAACTTTTGTGTGATTTTTTCAGGCCCAATCATAGGCAGTGACAAAGATTCTACCTGGCGGCCTCATGGGGTGAAACCACCCTCTGCAGGACCTGATGTACACACAGCCAGTGCATGGTGGTCTCTGAAGGGAGCTGCAGTCAAGGACTCAGGCCCCCTGGTCAGCCATGCTCTCGTGCATATCCCCATTCCTAGCCCAGGTGTCTCTATTTGGAAGTCACCTTATTGGGAAACTTGAAGTCACTTTTCCTCACTCTGGAGCCAGGTCCATAACACTATAGGAACCTTTTTTTGGTACAGGAAGGAGTCAGTGCTTTCCCTGATTTAGCCTCTTGCTTATGCTATTGCAGCAAGTGATTAAAGCCTTCACTGTTCCTTCCGTTTGGCTTGTTACTTTATTTCAGTATGTGAAGTTGGCTACTTCGATACCTGACAGCTCAGCTCTCTCTCCAGCTCAGCTGAGTCCCTGACAGTGAATTGTATGGAACAGTTAATTTG
Source organism: Lagenorhynchus albirostris (assembly GCF_949774975.1). Classification (NCBI taxonomy): domain Eukaryota; kingdom Metazoa; phylum Chordata; class Mammalia; order Artiodactyla; family Delphinidae; genus Lagenorhynchus; species Lagenorhynchus albirostris. Next base: position 37,141,847 of record NC_083097.1, on the reverse strand, counting down.
TTCCTGTGGTACTTGACAGCGTCCAGTTTCCTTGGCCTTGACAATGCCTCACCCCGATCGCATCACATCCCCACCATATCCCCAAGTTGCTTCACTTGCAGACACACACTGACTTTTAGAAGAAGCCAGTTTGAATTCAGTGGTGAACATAGAAGGTACTGAAGTGTATAGGACTTGATTTGACCTTTCATGAGATGCCCTCCAGATGCACTGCAGCTAAAGGCACTAGAACAGGGGTCTGGAAACTAACGTCTAAGGGCCAAGTTTGGCCCAAGACCTGTTTTGGGATGGCCTTCTTTTGCATGACCTGCAATGAGGAATAATTTTTAAAGGTTTGAAAAGATAAACAAAAAAGAATATATGACAGTGATCATACGTAGCCCACAGAGCCTAAAACATTTACTGTCTGGCCTTTTACAGAAAATGTTTATGGACCTCTGCACTAGAACATAAGCCCTCTGAGGGCAGGAGTTTTGTCTGTTTTGTTTACTATTCTTTCTCAGTAACTAGAAAAATGCCATGGCTAAAATTAATTAAATTATTTTAAGCTTATATACCATCGAATTTGATCTTCTAAACTAAGTTATACATTAAATAATAAAACTATTACAAAACATATTTTAACTTCCTACCTTAAAAAATATGCCTATAAAATGACAAAACTGTCAAATATGATGGAAGATGTTCTATTGAGGGACTAAGAATATTTGGGTGAGAAATAAAGAAATACATAATCTATCAATTATTATATATATTTCATAAAATATGTTTTCTTGCTTTCAATTCAGCAAAATCTTTAAGTTGTTATAATCAAATTTTTTCATAATTTGTGCTCTACAAATCCTAACTCAAATAATTAAAAACTACAGTTATTTTAAAAGTGTACAAAATGTAAATATATATGCATCAAAATATATGCATTAAAGGATGGAGAATCAAAAATAAAATAACTTTGTTTTAAATTATTTTTAAATATTCAAAAACATCTAATAAGAATAAAGACAGAGTGAAACATATATTAAATATCAAAATTTCAAGTTAGAATTATTTAAATAAAACTGAAATCATTACTCAATTTAATTGAAGTAGTTATTAGTAGTTATTAGTTGTGTCCATCCAGTTGCCTTGCCAAACTAAAGGTCTACATACCCACTCTTTCAAAAATGATGAGTTGTTTAATATTTCACAATTTCCCTCAACCACCAAATGCAACTGTTGCAAATACCTTGCTAATTCATAAATTAGTACTTCTGGAAACGGGAATTGATCCAGGAAAAGAAACAAAAGGGAAGCTCAGCATTATTGGACAGTGATCCTTTTCGTGTGAGAAAACTTTGCTCTCCCATTGATGAGAGCTTCCAACACAATCTTCCCAATACTTGGAAGCTGTGTTCAGCTGGGAAATGGGCAATGGAAAACCCTCAAATCCTGGAGTTGGACATGGTCCCCTTTTCTTAGGAGGACACAGAGCAAGAAATTTTGAGAAGTGTTTCCTTGTGGTCTGAAAGCTGTCACAGGAGCACTGAAGGGCACTGAGCTAGTGCCCATATGCCTATGCGTACTCTAATAAATTCACTTTATTCTCATTTGTTAGATTTAGGACCTTCTATACTGCAGGACACAGAAAAGGGGCCTCTTTGCCAGGTCTAAGGGTGGTACTTCTTCCAATAAGGGAATGAAGTGAGTACTATCACTATCTTCATTTGAGATTACGAGGAAAGGGGCACATAATGGCTTGATTTACACAAAGATGGCCTGGTAGTAAGTGGTAGAGGCAGATCCAACCCAGTAAAGTTAAATTCAGAACACAAGACTTAAAAACTACACAGAATAATGCCATGAATCTCTTAGGATTACTAAGGACTAAATTATTTGCTGCTTTCCACCCTCTCTGTACAGACCTCAGAGCCCATCCATCTTCAGTTGTATCTTTCTCTACTGTTAGAAAGTTGCTGGATGTCCTGTTGCTTTTTCTAACCTACTGCAGCACCTTTGCTCTGAACTGCTTCTATATTTATTATCATGTTTTTGCTTTCTTTTTTCCTTCTTTCCCTTCTCTTCCCTGTGATTACATTTGTCTGTCTTCAGTCAGTCCCTCTAATTATCCTGTTTGAGATTATGCAATGCCAAATAAAAAATATCTTTCATCTGTCTCTAATTGTTCTTCAGGAAGACTGAGATTTTACATCACAAACTGAATCATATAAACTGAAACATGTAAACTATAGAAATCATGATATTCCTTGGCAAGTTATTTTTTAGTTGTATTATTCTGTCTTGCCACGTTTTAATTGTTCATGGAAAACGGGAAGACTTAAATGTGCAGCATGTGATTAAACTTTGTAGTCACTATGGATTCCAGTGGAATTCTCCACAGTGACAAAGCTACTTGTCCAGCTATTCAGGCTTCATTTTTGCGTGTGATAAAGTATTGTTATGATCATGTTACCCTGATAAGAAAAAAGCAAGTCATACTATGCAGATTTGTGTGGGAAGTGACTTTTCACTCAAAGTGCACTACAGCCAAGAAATAAATTTGTGTTGTGAGATCTGGCTGCAACATAACTTTAATCCTTAACTATTAAATTTTTGTTCCCCTGTAAAATAAAGCAATTGAGTTAATATTAATTACTTCCGTTTATCTCAGTGTCTTAAGAGAAAAGGAGCCTATGAGAAGTATATTCATAATTCCCATGCAACAGTTTGAATGGACAGGGGTCAATAGGGTGCTTCTTCCACTCTTAGGTATTGAAACAAGATGGAATAAACACTAAAAGACAATGAATACCGTACCATGGTTTGGGACAGATATTGTGTATAACTTCCCTATTTACTTAGTGCTTTGAGATGGAGTTCAATCCTAATGACTTTCCTGTGTGAAAAGCACCAAATGGGGGCCAATGAAAGTGAGTCATGGCCCCAAAGTGGATTATTAAAATGATGCTCTTCGTCATCTACATGCATCTCAAGGGAGTTTCTTAGACTTTTCTACTTGGGGACCATAGATGGGAGAATGCTAAGGGTGAGAAGAGTGGACAGGCATTTGATATTACTTTTATTTTTTAAAATATTTTACTTATTGGGCTTCCCTGGTGGCGCAGTGGTTGAGAGTCTGTCTGCAGATGCAGGGGATGCGGGTTCGTGCCCCGGTCCAGGAAGATCCCACATGCCACAGAGCGGCTGGGCCCGTGAGCCATGGCCGCTGAGCCTGCGCATCTGGAGCCTGTGCTCCACAACGGGAGAGGCCACAACAGTGAGAGGCCCGCGTACCGCAAAAAAAAAAAAATTTTACTTTTTTCCCCAAGTTTTATTGAGAGATAACTGACTTACACCACTGTATAAGTTTAAGGCATACAGAATGATGGTTTGATTTATAGATATTGTGAGACAATTACCACAATAGTCTCAGCTAACGTCAACCTCCACATATAGATACAATAAAAATAAGACAAATAAAAAAAGAGAAAAATTTTCTCCTTTTGATGAGAACTCTTAAGATTTACTTTCTTAAAAACTTTCCTATATATCATACAGCAGTGGTAGCTATAGTCACCATGTGGTACATTACACCCCTGGTACTTATCTATCTTACAGCTGAAAGTTTGTACTTTTTGACCACCTTCCTCCAAATCCCTGTCCTCCCACCCTCTGCCTCTGGTAACCACAAGTCTGATCTGTTATACCCATAAAATATAAATGGGTATGTCTTCACACACACACACACACACACACACACACACACACACACACACAGGCACATCCTTAAGGTGATTGATTCTGAAAACCATGTGGATGAGCTAAGAAGTAACTTCAATGAGATCATTTCCTCCCCTCAAATTTCTTTAGCTAATATTATTATTGAACAACTGTATTATCATTAGGACATGAAAATCCATAGAATTACCCTTCGGTGTTCAGGAATTCAGAATTCTAGCCACACCCTGTATCTAAACAGTACCTCAAATCTCAAATGTTTCTATGGCATTTTTAAAGAGTCTTTAGCACCAAAGATTTACTCCCTCTTCAGTAGGTACCAACAACAAGACGATAAGGACCCCCAAACTAAGTGTTGAATTCCATTTACCTTGACTGGGCAGGACAAGAGCAGAAGAAATGTGCTTTCATCGGCTGGCAATAGCTGTAAACAATAGTAAAGATAGCTATTAAATACTGAGTGCATACTGCTGAATGTTTTACATAATATCTCATTTAAGTTCCCAGCAAACATTGCAGTGGTTAAAGGAGACTCCAGAGATAGACTAACCAGATTTGAATTCTGGTTTCACCATATCATGAACTGTGTGGCATTGAGCAAGTTACTTAACTTTCTGTGACTCAGTTTTCTCTTCTGCAAAATGCTGATGTACTAATAGTATCTACTGCACAGGGTTATTATGAGGATTCCTGGATTTGTATTTGCAAAATGCATAGAGCTCTACCTGGCATATAGTAGTACATACGGCATAAAACCCTAGAGGGCTGGCAATGCTTTCCGCATTTCTGATGAAGAAACTGAATCTTAGGGAGGCTCACTAACTTTCTTAGATTACATAATTTGTAAGGGCCTGGATTTGGTAACAGCACTGGAAATGAAGAAGAGAATTCTGTGACAGATGTTGCCAAGTCAGCCTTATTATTTATAACTGTTATTATTAGATTTTACAGAACTTAGCAACTGTTTAAACTTAGGGAGTAAAACACTTCTGATTATTTCTATACTCGACAAGAATGCTAAAAACACAAACTCCATCTGTTATTTTTGGTTGAACCAAAATGACATGCTTCTGGCCACTTTCACAACAGCTTTTAGAACCAAACAGCCTTGAAAAGCTTAGATTCATTTAAGTCATTGTACCTCCAACTTGAACATAAATCTGTTTTTCATTCAGTTCTTTTTTAGGACATGCAACACAATTAAGAAGCATAACTATAAACACAAAGTTATTTATAAAGATCAATGTGTTCTGCCCCACATCATTTGCAGGGAAAATTGTGTGTGAATTTTCCCCCCAGAAATCTGTACAATCACACTTAAAGCAAACAGTCTTAAAAGTGAATGCTTCTGTGGGGTTAAAAAGCAGTTCAGAGAGGACTTCCCAGCAGTGTTTTGCAATTTGGGGAGGAGTGAATATCTTTTTATAAAATCACTCAGTGAGTCCTTTTGTAAGCCTACACATTTTATTCTGTTGAGGCTTGGTATTTAAGAAAAACATGGTGTGTTGAAAAATTTGCCTGCTTTGGTTTACTCCTCATTTACGTGGTGTGGAATCTTAATTAATTCAAAGCCATTTAATAATAAGGCTACTGTTGTGTAGAAGAAGCTAGGCATTATGGTAGTAATTAAATGCCTTGAGCGTCAAGAATATTTCAAGTTTCTGGAGAGAGCCAAGGCATCACGAGGGCCTCATTCTGCCTTTGCTTTTAGCCCACAAGCCCCTCTGATTTTAATGGCTCCCAAACACAGCCATCCAAGATTTTGTCCCATGTAGGGGAGGGGTAACTGAGTACGTTTTTGATTGGTCTCTGTGTGTTGTGTACGAGAAGGAGGGGGAGGAAGATGATGACTTGCACTGAGTATGACCAACTGGGGCCCCAATTATATGCAGTTTTGTATTTCTTGGAAAACATTTCTTAAGCTCACTCAGGTGGTCTGATTTATCAAACAGCTTTGTCTTCTACTGCTGAGCAATCCTACTATAAATGGGAAAGGCACCCGGTAAAATACAGAGTGACTTAAACAAAAAGTGTGACCCTCATAAGTTCCAGAAGTCTCAGAAGGTTTTTTTTTTGCTTCAAATGCTCAGTTACTTTGTTCAATGGGTCTAAACAAGCCCTAGGCAGGGAAGTGAGAGCTAGAATACAAGGCCCTGCATAAATATTAAAGGAAACATGGAGACATCTCTGCTAATTGAATCTTTGAATCTCCTCTAATTGACATATCCTCTAATTGGTGCTTGGTTCTTTTTTTTTTTTTTGGGGGGGGGGCCTCTCAATATCCTCTAATTGAAAAAGAAACTTCCCTAAGGATTGATCCAAGGTAACCATTTCCATGGGAAATTTCCAAAACATGGCATTTGAGCATAGAAATGATAAAACAGTAAAATACTAGAAATAGTATCAATGGTAAATTGGTATGCCATTTTCATTACTTTTTTGGATTGTAAAGAAATATATATTAATTGTAAAATAAATCTAGGAATTAGAGAACACCATTAAGAGGAAAATAGAAATCCAATTCCCTAGAGATAATGTATTGTCCTATTACAAATATAATATATACTTTAATATAAAATAACTTTGAAGCTACAGAAAATAGAATGAAAAAAGTTATTCATGATCCTTACAGATTAAAGGCAACTACAGTTAGTCTTGACTGGTTAGGTGATGTGATTAATTTTGTTACATCAAGGACATTGAAAATTTAATAGTTAATTTTCATAAAATCAACTTAAAATCTTGGATTTTAATTAAGCTCAGCCTAATTAATACCAAGGTAAGATATAGCCGATCACGCAATCATTTCACATTTTAAATACATGTATATAATGCTAATATTCAAGAGTCTCATATGAATCAGTCTCCTTATGGAGTCAAATGTGAGATGCACAGTTCAGTGCCATAAATAAATTGAAAAAAATTTATCCTATAGACTCCTCCACACCCAGCTGAAACCCCACACTAATACTTTCAAGAGTCCCTTTATTCACTGTCTAATTCTTCATACCCAGCAGCAGTTGATCAGAAACCTCCTGCAATTGAAACAGCAAAATTTCCTTTCCACATTTCAGGCTCTTAATATGCAATTTCAACTTAGAAGCTCTGGACAGTTGCACTCCCAGCTTCAGTCCAATGCCTTCTACCTCGTTAGCCAACTGTTTTCCTAAACACCAGAGAATCACGAAGATCAACTCTCCTTCCTCAGAATGTGGGAAAGGAGAGAAATTCGGTTGCAAATAACTATTTGTATGTGTGTAGGAGATGGAGAAAGAAAAACAGTGAACACTTTCCTGGTTGTTTATTTTTCACCTGTCATATGAACAAAATATGGAGTTTTGTTGGATTCTATTTGCACTGTCCGGTTTGAACTATAAAGTTGAGGCATATTTTTCTTTATGGCCTAGGTATTATTGAATATCCAATGAGCCACATTAAAACATCGCAAAATAGTTGAATTTAGATGTGTGTGTGTGTGTGTGTGTGTGTGTGTGTGTGTATGTGTGGGTTTTGGGTAAATGTGTCACTGTACATGCAAATAAATAATTACCAATATGAGGTTAAAGAAGGGAGCTTTGGAACCTAAATAAAAAAATAAATTCACCAATGTTCAGCATATTGCTGAACATGATATTTCTTTTTGCTCATGATATTTCCTTTTGTATTATGAGAAACCTGTTTGTAGTCAGGGAAATCTTTTCATGAGAAAGTGGGTTATAAATACTCTGCAAATTAGACTTATTACAATCTTGAAGAATAAAAGATGAAGCCAAAATAAAATAAGAAAAGGGAACATAGCAATTTTAAAAATGAAGACCTCACACATATACCAAAAAAAACCCCAATAAAGTTGGAAAATTACTGGAATTTTATGTCTTTCTATTATCACCTTACATGGAATGAAGACCATAAATGATAAAATTTGAATTAATTGTCAACTAGCTGGACTAAATGCATGTTTAAACAGATATTATTTTAATTTAATTATGTTTTTATATCAATTCTCTTTCATGGGTATTAGGGTGATTCCTTTCTGAATAACAAAATTTTGAGTGGGGAAAAAAATAGACAAAATTTCAGTATATAAGGAAAATTAAATTTTTTTGTTTTTACATATGCCACAGAACTACCAAAATTATAAAGTTAATTGATTTATTTTAGACTAAAATGGATATTTCTCTTCTGAAACACACTAGATTATCTTATTTGGCCACCTACAGTTCTCCTCAAATTTAATATGCCTGGGTCACCTAAGAGTCTTACTGAAATGTAGATTCTTCCTCACTAGGTACAGGGTAAACTGAGATTCTGCCTTTCTTTTTTTTTTTAAGCATCTTTATTGGAGTATAATTGCTTTACAATGGTGTGTTAGTTTCTACTTTATAACAAAGTGAATCAGTTATACGTATACATATGTTCCCATATCTCTTCCTTCTTGCTCTCCCTCCCTCTCACCCTCCCTATCCCACCCTCTAAGGTGGTCACAAAGCACAGAGCTGATCTCCCTGTGCTGTGCGGCTGCTCCCCACTAGCTATCTACCTCATGTTTGGTAGTGTATATATGCCAGTGGTGTTTTATGCAAGAAGAAATCTACCCTTCAATTTATAAGAATTGTTTTTTCTCTCCTAAAACCTACCTCTTGCAAAAGCCCTTTCCTGATTCGGTTAAAGAAAATTAAATTCCAAAATCCATCAAACTGCAAGAAAAATCAAGGAGTACTTTTGGTTGCTAATAAGCACCCAAACTCCAAGAAGTAATATTAAAAACAAACAAAACAAACAAACCATAGTGCATAAACGTGCTCATGTCGCCAGATAACTTTTATCTTTAAAGTTCTCTCTTTGAAAAATATAACCAGAATTCTGACCTCTGAAAATATATTCAGCAAAGGTATATGATCTTACTATAATTTTCAAATTATAAAAGTTTTCAACACAATTTGATTTTGTTTTTTTCAAGGGATGTGAACAAAAGGGCATCTCAAAGCTTTACAGTTATCTTAAAAAAGCAAAGTTAAATATGCATGCATTATTTGTGTTAGAAAAAAATCCAAAATGGAGTCAAGATCAGTTTAGGCTGATCCTTTCGCAAATTTTTATTAACGTTTTTATTTTTTAAAGATTTATCACTTCCTAACACAAAGGGAGAAACAGTTGTATATTCAATTACAAGTGCAGAAACATATAATACCATTCAATCTTGAAAATGTAACAGCCATGAAAGCATCCAAGATTAGTGCTTTCTGAATGGCTTCTGAGAATTTCTTCGTTTAACACATACAATTGTCCATGATCTCTTCTGACTTGGACCCAGAATTTTTACCAGTGTCAGTTTTAAATAAATACATAATCCATTCAGATTCTGTTTCAGAATATTGATATGTCATCACCTCAGTCAAGTTGTTTTGTACTAATAATGAACAATTCTGCACATTGGCCAAATCTGAGAGGACAGAGTGGAGCTAGTAATATTTTTATTTGGTAGACTGAGATACATATAAAATTTATAAATGGATGCACTTGTCCTGGTTTAGTATTTAGGATGCATGCTTTTTTCAATTTGTCACAACTGATGTGAGTTAAAATGCCTACTTTTACAGTATTCAATTCTTAAAAGCTGAAGACATAAGAAACAATTTTTAGATGGGTAAAAATATCTTCAGTTTGAAGACTGTTGCTTTAATACGCAATGCTGCTGCCATTAGATTCCTGTGCATCCAATAAATCTATATTATGAAAGTATATTTATGATGTAGAAAGACCTTAATGAAATATTTATAAGTGAAAAATTCCTCAAAACATACATTTATTGAATGCTGCTGATATATTGGGTCTATATTTTTATAAAGAGAATTATAGAGATATACACACAAACATGGAATCAAATATCTGTTAAGCTACACATCAAAATTTTAATAGTGGTTTATTCTTAGGTTGTGGAATTATGGTTAACTGGCTTCATTTCTCCATATGCTTTTTGAAGTTTCAGGTATTAAGCATGATCTACTTTCTAACTGGAAAATGTTTTATATGTGCGTGTGTGTATGTGTGTAACTTTTTTCTTCAAAGAAATTCTTCTCTGAAATCCACCTCCCTATAGAGATTTTGCAGCAAACAAACATTTAGCCATAAATAATAACATTAACAACCTCATTTTGTATTGTATTGATAATACAAACATTTCTGCTAAAGGGTGAACACCATTCTTTGATTCTAGTTAATACAAATGTTTGATTTCAAGCTTACCAAAGACATCAAAGTTCAGAGAGAAAGGACCTTATTCTACAATTAAGGTTTTCTAGCACAATAAAATTGCCATGGATAAACCAATTTGCCTTTTAAATGCTTAAAGATGATTTAATGTCAGCCATAACTCATGCAAAGCATTGCTGAGAGAGGAGCTTTATTCCATAATGGCTGAGATGAATGAGTTTTCCTATTGGCTTATTTCTTCAAGGAAAACAAAATACCATTGAGAGAATGTATAAGGCAATTTAACAATTGACAGTTGGAAAATTAGGCAATTTAACAGTATGAATCACTAACTACCCCTTCTGGAGAACAATTTATCCTGCCCTATTTTGTGAAATACTGAGAGCTAGTTTAGGTTGCAAATTTGGTGATAATCATGATAAACTCTAGTAGTCAATTCAATTCAGCAAATACTCATGAACAACTACTTTGTTTTTCTAGGCTGTGAGCCTAGCCTCTGGAGCCAGCTCTGGAGACAGAATTCGCAAGTAAAATCTGGATCTAGCATTTCCTAACTCTGAGACATTGGACAAAGTTATACAACCTCTCTCTGCCTCTGTTTCCTCAGGTGTAAAAGGAGATTATAACTATCTCATAGGGTTAAATAGGCTAGATGCATGAGGGTCCAATCACATCTCACCAAGCAAAATCAGAAAATGTCACCTTCTCAGATGCAAACAGTGTGTCTTGGGCATCACCCATATGTGAAGGTGATTAATAGATAAGCTTATGGAGTCTCTCAAGTTAGTCCCAAATTATTTTTTTGTAAAAAGCTCCCGTATTTAATCAAGGAAGCTAGAGTGTTTATCAATTGTATTATAATATGCTTGAATCTTTGATAAAGATAATTACAGAATAAAAATTGTATCTGTAAACTGAAATGGACCAGTATTAAACTGAAAGGGTACAGACAAGAAATAATTTTATTTTTCTTCCATTATTACCTTCAAACATTTGCAGTTAAATCTTTCTTCACTGTCCTTTAAAGATTTATTGAGTAAATTCTATAATTCTCTGCCAGTTTTAGATTTTTAAATTCCAATCCACTCTAATCCAATTTAAAACGTCAAGCTCGTATGCAATTTATGGCTCAGATTTGGAAGAGGCATGGTCAGCTCTCCCATATCCCCCTTCCTTCCCTTTTCTGGGTCCATTTCCTCCAGAATTTTAAAGACCACGATTAGTGTTTAGAGCAAAGGGGCAAAGAGGCAAAGACTTTTTACTTAACTGGGCTAATGTAGTTCTTGTCTGCCTTTTGTGGCTTCTCTGGCTGACATCAACCGACTGTGCCATTGAGGGGCAGTAATGCCAGCGACCCCCTCGTGGAGCACTCCTATTGGGGGTGGGGGGCAGTCAGGTGGTACAACTTTCCAATTTTTGCAGTGCCAACTTGACCTTCAGCCTTAATACACTGCAGATGTCCCAGTGTTTGACTACAGCTTCTCTCTCTACTCCCTTATCTCCCTCTAATTCTAGTCTTGCCCCAGCTAGATCTTCCCAGATGGCAAAATGTCAATCTGCTGCATACAAAGAAGTCCATCCAGGAAATGAGTTGCCAATCTTACCTTCTCCTCTTGATTCTATTGATTCTTTTGGAGCTATTCCCCAGCTGGCTTGACAGGAGGAGAAGGAAAGGATGTCAAAACATCCTTCCTTGTAACATATGATATCACTTATATGTAGAATCTAAAATATGACATAAATGAACTTATCCACAAAACAGAAACAGACTCACAGGCATAGAAAACAGACTTGTGGTTGCCAAGGAGAAGGGGTGTGGGGGAGGGATGGATTGGGAGTTTGGGGTTAGCAGATGCAAACTATCGTATTTAGAGTAGATAAACAACAAGGTCCTACTGTATAGCACAGGGAACTATATTCAATATCCTGTGATAAACCATAATGGAAAAGAATATGAAAAAGAATGTATATATATATATGTATAACTGAATCACTTTGCTCTACAGTAGAAATCAACACAACATTGTAAATCAACTATATGTTAATAAAATAAATTTTTAAAAATCCTTCCTCAGGTAGAAGACTCAGGATTTTCTGAATGCAATGAATTTTCTAACAGTTGGGAAGGGAGAGAAGGATTCAGGAAGTGGTTGAGAGTAGCCAAGCTGATATAGATACTTTAAATAAACCCTGGACAAAGTTCTGGAGTCTATTGTTTTCAGTTCTATTTTGAATAGTCCAGCGGTAGATAGAATAATGGTCTCCCAAAGATGTCCATGTCCTACTCTCTTGGACCTATGAAAATGTTGTATTCCATGACAAAGAGAAATTAAGGAAGCAGATGAATTTAAGCTTACTAATCAGCTGGACTAAAGATAAAGACATTATCCCGATGGATTATCCAGGTGGACCCAATGCAATCACAAGGGTCATTAAATGCAGACAAGGGAAGCAGAAGAGTCAGTGTCAGAGTGATGCGACGTGAGAGAGTCGAACAGCCACTGCTGGCTTTGAAAATGGAAAGGGACCATGAGGCAAGGAATATAGGCAGCCTCTAGAAGCTGGAAAAGGCAAAGAAACAGATTCTCCCTTAGAGACTCCAGAAGGAATGTAGCCCTACAGACACCTTGATTTTAGTCCAATGATACCCATTTCAGAGTTCTGACCTCTAGAACTGTAAAATAACAAATTTGTGTTGTCTAAGGACACCAAGTTTGTAGTAGTAATTTGTTTTAGCAGCAATAAGAAATTAATATAAGGTCCTAGTAATCAATTTTATTACAAAAATAAAAATCCCTCTCTCTTTCCTGTTTTGCAACCAAAAGAGACTCACATCATAATTTGCTAATGTAAATGTTCTGCTTTACTTTGAAAGTACAGCCTGGGTTTGTTATATGGTAAATGGAGCTGTTCACTCGGATTCAACACACTGCTCCACATTTATAAAGCAGTGATTCCATTTAATTTTTTTTTCCATAAGAGACATTAATATGTGTGAGAGAATGCATTAATTCATGGTCAGAGAACTGTTCATCTCTTCTGCATTGAAATAGTAGGCTTGAACACACTAAGAAAGGTTTTACATACCAGGCCAGGAAGTTTGAAATAAATTCAGTAGCCAACCAGCAGTCATCGAATACTTTGAGGCAGAAAAGAGACACTCTGAGAATGAACATATGAAAAATTCCTCTGGCAGTAATGTGTATAATTGTTAGGAGAAGGAGGATAGACAATAGAGAAACATATAGATATTTATTTCTTTAGTACAAGCAGGTGATAATAACTATCTGAAACAAGAACATGGTAATGACAACAAAAAGGGAGAAATTAATTGAAAATAAATTGTCAATAAATTTTAGTGATTAACTTGATATGAAAGGACAGACATGAATGAGTCAAAGATAAATTCTAATTTTTGTATATGAATGACTAGGAGACTGAGGGTATAAAACTGCTGTGAAAAAAAAATGTAGAAAGGAAGGTGATTATGGATAATGTTGAAATAAATTTGTAGACTCAAGATGGAACTGCTCCTCCTGGGGTGCCACTCAGCAAAGCAAAATTTATACAGCATTTAAATTTATACAGTGTCTCTGTAAATGCTCTGCTTGACCAGAAATGTAGTCTATCCAACCAGCCAATCCCCAAAAGCCAAGCCAACTCTGGGCCCTGTACTTATTTCCTTGTTCTTTATTTATTTTCTATTTCTCTTTTCCTTGTTCTTTATTCCTTATCCTATAAAAGCTTCCTGCCTTTCACTCCATTTTGCAGTTCTCTGCACCCTTGGGAATAGAGACTGCCCACTTTATGAAGGGTTAAAGTGTATTTGTATTGCCTTCTTTAATTATTTAAAATAATAATAAAACCATTAATACTTTGCTAGGCACTTTACAGCTAAAAAGCACTAGAAATTTGTACTGGGAAAAATAAACTTCAGAGACTAATAACATATTTCCAGAGTAATAGTCATTCTTCTCATTTACCATTAATTAATTTCATTGAAACTTAAGCCTGATTCTCTTGAAAGAGAGTCTAAGAGAAATACAAATTAATGCTTCTCTTAATTCATTCGGGCTACTAATAACAAAAATAGATGGGGCATCTCAATGAACATTTATTTCTGACTGTTCTGGAGCCTGGGAAGTCCATGATCAAGGTGCCAGCAGATTCTGTTTCTGGTCAAGGCCCACTTCCTGATCCATAGGTTGACATCATCTCTCTGTGTCCTCGTGTAGAGGAAGGGACAGAGAGCTCTCCTGGGTCTATTTTATAAGGGCACTAATCCTATTCATGAGTGTTCCACCCTAATGACCTAATCACCTCCCAGAGGCCCCACTTCCAAATACTGTCACATTGGGGATTGTTTCACCATATGAATTTTGAGGGGACAAAAACCACTATGGTTGTTTTGTTGGGGAACAGATACACAGAGCTCTTTATGCTGTCATTTAGAAGGTGGATCTACTGAGTTGCATTTTTATTTTTGGCTGTGTTGGGTCTTCGTTTCTGTGCGAGGGCTTTCTCTAGTTGCAGCGAGCAGGGGCCACTCTTCATTGCGGTGCGCGGGGCTCTCACTGTCGTGGCCTCTCTTGTTGTGGAGCACAGGCTCCAGACACGCAGGCTCAGTAGTTGTGGCTTACGGGCCCAGTTGCTCCATGGCATGTGGGATCTTCCCAGACCAGGGCTCGAACCCGTGTCCCCTGCATTGGCAGGCAGATTCTCAACCACTGCGCCACCAGGGAAGCCCCTGAGTTGCATTTTTAAAAACTAGTCTTAAAACCACCTATTTGTCTCTCACTGAAGATAGCTCAGGCAGAAGTAAAAAACACAGGGTAACTTTCTTACTTTCATTTTCTTAAACTTCAAAAACATCTGACTTAAGGAGCAGCATATCAGAGCTGCTTCTAGCAAATATTGCTGGTGGGTGAGGTGTCCAATTACAATTGCCATCGTGTCAGTAAGAACAGTGTATTGAGAAGCCTGTTCACTACCTCTTTAAAAAGTCAGTTATTAAATCATTCCTCGATTTTCTCCATGTTTATTTGTGCTTACTTTTATAATGTTTCTGCAGAACTATGTATCAATTTGGATTCTATTCAGTAAATAGAAACCGTCCAGGTATTTTGAGCAGAAAGAGTGGAAAAATGACACCTGTAGAATGTTTAAAGGGCTGGAGTAAAGGGATCTCATTGAGACCTGTACCACAGAAGGCCACAGAACAGACCACCAGAGTAGCTACTACCTCAACCGCACTCCAGAAGGCTTAGTAACCTGAAGGCTGCCAAAGGAAGTTTTAGGTTCAAGAACCACACTTCTCAGTAGCACACTGACGATCAAGAAACCAGGACTGAGAAGCTGCTGCACCACCACTGTTAACTCCTTCTCAATACCAAAGCTGGTGACTAGACATGGAATTCTGCTGCAGAAAACAAAAACAAAACAATTATTTCTCCATCCCATGGGTTACAGCAGGAAACAGCCAGCAGTAGAAGGAAGATGATGTTTGTCTCATTTCTATCTTCTAAATCTCACACAGTGCATTTAATAGGCAGAAAATGATTTATATCTAGAAAGCTAACTACAAGGAAATGGAGTATTTAGCTTTACAGGACACACAAAACAAGAAGGTCCCCAAGAAATAGGTAAAAAATGTAAATATTGGGTGCTAATTAATCATATCCAACACAAAGCTTCATTTTAAAACCTTTACCTTATTTACTTCCCAAGTTGCTCTATTTCTCTTCAGTTGTTGACTGTAAATGAGATATGATATCTTATTAAGGCATAGTCTTCGCTAATTAATTAATTATATAAAAATCACTTAATCTAACCCTCAAAGTTCTCAAACTTTCTATTAACCAGAACCTTGGAGTTTCACCACAAAAATAATAACTCATCCTCATTTTGATGATCTTAAAGCCCAGTACTCCTTTTAAACTACAGAACTGTCTGTACACCAATATGAAGAGTATACTTCTTAATGTTTCCCAAGGTTTTTCATTTCAGAGAAAGTATTTTATTTCAAATGCATTATCTTATAATACAAAAAAAGAAATTATGACACATTCTGTATACGTAGCCTATTCACTTATCTAGTCAGTGCAAGATGTTTCTTCACCTGATTTAGCTTTTCTAAAATCTTACATTTGAACTTCCAAATTATTTAAAAGTTAATACAGTGAAGAGGCATCTTAGGTCCATGGAGAAAAAAATGGCATCCTGGACTGGCAAGGCTTTTTGGACATCAACAAGCTGATTCTAAAATTTATATGGAAAGGTACAGGCCCTATAATAGGTAAAACAACCTTAACACAGAAGAATAAATTGGGAGCAATCACTTAATCAGTATCAAGGCTTACTACTAGTTACAGTAATCAAGGTAGTATGGTATTGGTTGAGGGACAGAGACATAGATCAGTGAAACAGTACAGAGAAGTCAGACAGGCCCACACAAATATGCTCAACTGATTGTTGACCAAGGCATAAAAGCAATTTAATGGAGGAAGACTAGCGTTTTCAATAAATGGTGTCAGAGCAACTGACCCTACATCAGCAAAAGTATGAACCTCGAACTAAACCTCACACCTTATACCAAATAAATCAGAGACTTACATTATAAAATTATAAAACTTCTAGGAAATAAAACATTGGGAAAAATCTTTAGCATGTAGAATAAGACAAAGAGTTTTTGACTTGACACCAAAAGCATGATCCATAAAAGAAACATTTGACCTCATTAAATTAAAAATTGTATCTGCCAAAGATGCTGTTAAATGGATAAAAATACACACTACAGAGTGTATATATATCTGTATATATATATATATATATATATATATATATATATATCTTAAAACTCAATAGTTTAAAAAAATCCAGTTAGAAAATTGGCAAATTTTCACCAAAACGTTTCACCAAAGAGTTTATACACATGGCAAATAAGCACTTGAAAAGATGTTCTACATTATTACTCATCAGAGTAATGCACATTAAAACTACTATGAGTTATCAGCGGATACTTATCTCGAAATTAAAAAAAAAATAGTGTGAGCACCAAATGCTGGCATGGATATGGAAAAACTAGATAACTCATACCTTGCTAGTAGGTATGTAAAATTGTACATTTACTCTTGAAAAAAAATTGGCATTTTCTTAAAAATCGAAGTATAAAGCTATCAAACTTCCCAACAATTACACTCCTGAGTATTTATCTCAGAGAAATGAAAACTTACATTCATACAAAATCCTATACATAGCTGTAATAGCCAAAAACTAGAACTAACTCAGATATTATTCAATGGGTGAATGGATAAACTATGGTACATCCATACCATGGGTACTCCCTGTAATAAAAAAGAATAAACTATTGCTACACACAACAACCTGTGCATCACCAGAGAATTATGCTGAATGAAAAAACCAGTCCCAAAGGACAACATACTATATGGCTCCATTTATATAATATTTTTGAAATAACAAATTTTTAAAAATGAAAGTAGATGAGTGGGTTGCCAGGGTTGGGGATGGGAGAAGGTGGAGGTAGTGAGTATGGTTATAAAAGGGCAACATGAAGGATCCTAGTTCTGAGAATTATTACATGTTTTGACTGTGATTATGGATATGCAAACCTACACATTAGATAAAATGTGATAGAGCAAAATACACACACACATATACATGCACACAAATGAATATAAGCAAAACTGAGAAAATCTGTGAAAATATGTGATTGCATTCAATGTCAAACCCAGGTTGTGATACTATATTATAGTTTTGGCAGATATTACCATTGTGATAAAGGGTATAGGGTATCTATCTGTGTTATTTCTTACAACTGCATATGAATCTCCAATTATCTTGATACAAATTTCAATTAAAAAACAAAAAAATGTGAACAAATTGCTTTAAATTATACTCTAATTATACCACTTGTGCATATCACTCAAAAGCTATAATTTCAAATCTATTTACTAAAATATTTCACTGGAATATACTAATCATGTTTATACACATTTGCTTAAAACGATGAAAAGCTTATAATACAATGAAGGGACCTGAGAAATTTAGTGCCAATTTACTAATTTCCTTTACTTAATATAATTTAATTTTGTTTTTAATATACGAATTATCTCCTGTTGAACAAATTTGTATGACAAAATAGTCCCTAATCTAAAGTGTGAAAAAAATGTTCAAGAGAAATTCCATGAGGAAAAAATAGAAAACTGTAAACATGAAATGTAGCCTCGATTCTTAGGAAAACTAGATTTTTCTTTATAAAAATGCATCTTAGAGGAAAGATAGAGATCTAAGCCCCAAGTCTTATCCCCTCTGCACTTTGGACCAGATGCTGAGCTAAGACACATACCTGAATTCAACCTTTTTGTTTTTTGGTGTTCTTGGAAAATAGAGTCTATGCGATTATGCTTTTCATTCATCCAAAAGCTTTAAAAACCTTTGTTTACCACTTCCTTCGATACTTCCAACTGCGAGGTCAAAATCTGCAGAGTAAAATTATATTTCCTTGACTTCTGTGTTATAAATCCTCAGGTGAACTTTTTAAGCATCTCAAAGAAATATCGATTGAGTTTATTTCAGACTAAGCTAGCTTCCTCTAACAGTACTTTGAGCTCAAAATAATTGTGAGGGAGTGCCCTTTGCAAGGACTCAAGTAATAAGATGTGAATCCCTTATGCTAAAGAATAATTTTGAAGGTAAAAAAAATGCCAGAAAAAGCTTGCTTTCTATCTTGGCACATTCCACACTTAATCCCATCATAGCTTCCACCTTGATCATACCAAAAAAAAAGAAAAAAAAAATCCTAAAGTGTGACATTTAAAGTAAAAACAAAAGAAGTATATCATAACTTAAGGGAAAATTTTGTTCAAGAAACTTACACTAAATTTGTTGCAAATAAGTGCAAAATTTGATTTTGAAGTTCCTTGCTATTAAAACCAAATATTAAGTATAGTGAATCACTTAAACATTTTATTTTAAAAAAGCATAATAATAGGTAAGCTTTTTTTCTATCATTAAGTTATAAGGGACTGTGTTGCATATGGCTTTATGAAAGATAATAAATAATACAATGGTGATATCTTGAGAACAGTTTAGATAAAAGAGCAAATTATTTTTAAGAGGTGAATATTGATGTGTATTAAACATAAATATATAAGTGAGATTCTGTGGATGGAATATAGATAAAGTTCAGTAAAAATAGATTATAGATAACATTGAAAAACGGATAGAAGCTAATCCTTTCCTCATTCTAATTTCCAACACTCAATCTTCCAGTCTTTCTGATTTCATCTTATAAATTCCCCTCAAATCCATATAATTCAATCAGGAACCTGCCACCACCCCCAAAACCTGGTTGCCATTTCAACCACTCACATGAGTAAGGTGGATGTCCAGTACCCAGCCAATTTTCCCAGGTGGCTCACTTATCAAATCAACTTTTATATTTGATTAGCTGAACATAAGTGACATGTCTGCACCTTAAGGGATATTAGAAATTGTAGCTTTTGAGTTATACCTTAAAAAAATAAAACTCAAAATGCACTAAAACACAAAGATGTGAGTGTTGAAGAACTTTTAAGTGTCCACTTCAAAGGCTTTTCATGATAGAGATCCTTTCCTTATCTCCAGTCTCATTTCAAGCCATCACTACTCTTGTTTAGCTGATGCAGCCATTACAAATTTCTTTCATTTCCTTAAATGTACCAAACTCTATCCTGACTCATGCCTCTATTCACTCAGTTCTTTATTCTTACAGTTCTCTTTCCCCACCTCTTGGATAATTTCTACTCATTCTTGGAGTTTGAGACTAAAGATGATGTGATGGTTAGTTCTGTCAACTTACCACAGCTATGGTGCTCAGTCGTTTGGGCAAACACCAGTAGAGATGTTGCTCTGAAGGTATTTATTCTTTAGATGTGACTAACATTTAAATAAGTAAATGTTAAATAAGCAGATTACCCTCTATGATGTGAGTGGGACTCATCCAATCAGTTGAAGGCCTTAAAAGACTGAGATCCCTTGAAAAAGCAATAATTCTGCCTCAAAACAGCCTTCAAATTTGAGACTGTGATATCAGCTCTTGTGGGAACTCCCAGCTTGCCCTGCAGATTTCAAACTTGCAAACTCCCACAGGTGAGCAAGCAATTCCTTACAATCTCTCTCTCTCTCTCTCTCTCTGTACACACACACACACACACACACACACACACACACACACACACTATTGGTTCTGTATCTCTGGAGAACCCAGACTAATACTGATGACTTATTCAAAGAAGCCTTCTCTCACATTTTAAAACAGGTTAAATCCCTTTATTGCAATCTCTAAATACTTTATCCCCTTTGAGAATATGCACATGTATAATCAATCACCTTAGCTTTCACCCCTTAAGACTATGATTCCGATGAAAAAGAGAAACAAATTGCCTTGCGTGTTGCTAAGACTCTTGGTGTAGTAAGACACACTGATTAAAATGTAGTAGGGACCCAAGAATTATATTTTGAATTTGATAAGAAACATAAACTCTAGGGTCAGGGTAGCTGCCTTCAAATACTGACCCCACTCTCAACAGCAGCATGTCCTGGGGAAAGTTACTTTATCTCTCTAAATCTTAGTTTCCTCCTTTATAGAAAGGATGTAATAACACTGTCCTCATAGGCTGATTTTGAAAGTTAAATGAGAGGGTAAATGTAAATCATTTAGCACCACACTTGGCACACAGTAAGTCCTCAACAAATGCCAGCCGCTTGTATCATTATTTTCTTATTTTTATTTAACTATTTCTCTAAAATAGCAATGACCTTAGTTGTAACTTTACAGCGATTACCAGTTATCAGGGATGACGGGAGATCTTCCATAGGTACCCTACAGTCACTCTCTTTCTAGTCTTATTCATTAGCAGAGTCTGCTTCCCGTGACACAGGGTGAAAGTGACAGACACTCCATCTCCTGCCCGCTTTGCAGTTAGTGTGGCCATGTGACCAAGTTCTGGCCAATGAAATGAAAGAAGTCTATAGGGGGATTCTGGGAAAATTATCTTGCTGACAAAAGTCAAAAAGAAGATCTGCTCCTTCCTCTCTGTTTTTGGACAATGCCCCTTAAGATTGTAGTGCCTGGTGCAGCTAGAGAAGGCATCACCAACTTGTTGAGAATGGCAGAACAGAAGGTGGAAACAGCCAGAGTCCTTTCTGAAAACTTTATGTTGCTGGCCCAATCCTGGAACTTTCTACCTCTTACTTTTTGTTTAGTAACATGAATATTTTTATTTTTAAAATCACTCTTATGTATTTTAACAGTTGTAGCCAAATGTTCTCAGATATCTCAGTTTAAAATTGATCTATACACTACCAAATGTAAAATAGATAGCTAGTGGGAAGCAGCCACTCAGCACAGGGAGATCAGCTCGGTGCTTTGTGACCACCTAGAGGGGTGGGATAGGGAGGGTGGGAGGGAGACGCAAGAGGGAGGGGATATGGGGATACATGTATATGTATAACTGATTCAGTTTGTTATAAAGCAGAAACGAACACACCATTGTAAAGCAGTTACACTCCAATAAAGATGTTAAAAATAAATAAATAAAATTGATGTTTCCCAAAGCACAAGTTTGCATAAGGCAGACAGCGTATAATGAAATCCACTGGGTAGGGATCAGTTTCTATTATCCCATCCATTACAGGCTGTGACTGTTCTAGACTAGGGAATACACAAGCCACACACACAGCTACTCCACTGGAGCCCTGTTGTGCTCTGTTATAAAGCTGTATGATAATGATGATAAAATGTTGTGAAGCACTAGTGACTAATTTATGTGAGCAGAGAAATAGGCCAATGTTCGTGGGCAAAAGCTAGTTGTAAACAGCCAACTCCTTATGCTCAGAGACGGTTAGATTTATAAGCCTACAATTATGGCTACGAATGACAACTTAATTATTAAAATTACTGTAAGAAATGTAAATTTGTTTTTTTTCAAGTTTGAAACTCTCTAAGCCATAACCTCCTTATTTCTCACTGAAATGATAGTACCCTGGAATAGCATATTTTTTTGATCATAAAAGATGACTTAGAAATATAAGTATCAGCTCTTTTGTTAATTTTTAGAAAGGTAGAGCTTTTGAAACAATGGTGATTTTGAGTCTTGTTGTAATTTCCTTTTCAGTGAATCAGAAATTGAATTTCCAAGTTGCAGGCTCACTTTAGGAAATGAGACACTGCCCTGGAGTGTGACAGTCTACCGGAGGCCACATGGGGAAGAGGATGCCAGCATTTACTAAGTGCCTGCTCTGTGCCAGGAGCTGTTCATGCTTATATATATATATATATATATATTTTTTTTTTTTTTTTTGCGGTACGTGGGCCTCTCACTGCTGTGGCCTCTCCCGTTGCGGAGCACAGGCTCCGGACGCGCAGGCTCAGTGGCCATGGCTCACGGGCCCAGCCACTCCACGGCATGTGGGATCCTCCCGGACCGGGGCACGAACCCGTGTCCCCTGCATCGGCAGGCGGACTCTCAACCACTGCGTCACCAGGGAAGCCCCACGCTCATATTTTTAATTCCCACCAAACTTCCCCAAGTTAGGTAGAATTTTCATTTGTTGCATGACAAGCAAGTTGAGACACAGAATTTTAACAGTTAATCTAAAAATTTTTTTCTAATGTTAGTTTCTCAGTTTACAAATTCTTGGTACGAGAAATAATTTGTCGCCCAATAAGCAAGAATACCTTGACGTTTATTTCTGCCTGGTTCTAATTAGAAAAGTTATTGAACTTGAAATATTAATAATGTCACCACTATCAAGTTTTAATATCTCCAAGTATAAAAGCTTCTTGTTCATCCAAACCAGGTTAAGACACTAGACCACGAAGTATGAAGACTGGTGAGAACAGAAACTCAAACACAGGGTTGCTGTGTTTGGTTTGACACAGACCTAAGCAGTGCAAAGAAATCAATCAGATAATGATAAAAGTGGAAGCAGCTCCCCAATGCTTCACTGTCGCTAGTTACCTAGATGTTAGTTCCTCATAAAGTTCATTCAAATTTCAGAAGTCAGTGCAACCTGTGTAGGATAATCATCCTGCTAGGTCAGAATTACTCACATCTCTGGGCTCCCTGTGTTTTATCTATTAGTTGGGCTGGAAGGACCACAGCAACATTCAATAATTTGCCTACTAATACAAGTCGCATTAAGTCCTTGCTCTACTCCTTACTGTATCATTGGGCAGTACCAGGCCTCGCTATGACAAAACTCGGAGCTACCTACGTCTCCTTCAGTACACAAAGGTGTGGCTATTTTAAATCATTCCTTCCTCCAAGTTCTTTGACATTCCTTCCAACAAGAGGTAGAGTCTATGTCCCCGCCTCTTATACCTCAGCAGGCATGGAACTGCTTCCTCAACTACAGACCAGCGTAAGTGGGGATAGTTAGTAAAGGATGACGCAGCTTCTATCACGTTGATTGAAAACACATGTATTGGGAGCCCTGTGCCACTCTTCAAGATATATGAATAAGTACCTTGAGGCCACTATGCCATGAGGAAGACAAAACACAGGGAGAAGCCATGTATAAGTTATGCCAATTGGCAGTGCTAGTCTTCTAGTCTTTATAGGACAACAGCAGACATACCTGTAAGGAGTGAAATTCAGATAATTCTAGCCCTTGACTCTTGAGTCACCACAGCTTTCAGCTGATCTCATTTGAGCCCCAGACACCATAACATAGAGACTAGCAACTTTCCTATATCCTGTCCCAATTCTTGACTCCAGAATTCTTGCCCATAATAAAATGGTGGTTTTCAGCTGCTAAGTTTTGGGTGTTCTGTAGTATAGCAATAGTAACCAGAACAGATGATCAGACACCAATCACTTTTTTCAGTCTCACTGTGTGGATTGTATAGAACCCAAAGCTTAGTCAAAGGGAGTAGATCCCTGTCTTTAAATGTTATTATTTGTAACCCTATGCCATACCAACTGCTCTGGCTCATACAGAATTTTTTTCTGCGTTACAAATATAATTCAAGTATTTCTGAGAAACTTGCATAAAAAGATAACCCTAACAAAAGTGCTATCAAAAATAATAAACCATAAGAATACATGAATAATATGTCAATTCTGCTTGTACTCCCAAATATATTTTGGGATACTGTTAGTTAGGATTAGCTTTTGCTACTTGTGATAGAAAACTGAAATTAACAGTAACTAAAATGCATAACGTTTTTATCCTGGAATTTGACAGTCTAAGGCTCTGGGGTCAGATGACATACCTTAATTAGAACAATATTTCATTAGAGACACACACATTTTTCCTAGCTTCTAATGATCCATTCCTAGGGTGTGGCCCTCTTCTGCATGACTCAAAATGGCTGCTGTTGCTCCAGTTATTACTTTTACATTCCAGTCAGCAAAAATTAGAAAAGGGAAGAAGTGGGCCAGGTTGCCTATTTAGCACACTTTCAGGAAGTTGAACCTTCTATTTTCACTTTCATATCTGTCAGAACTCAAATGACCACACTTAGCTGCAAAGATATCTGGGAAATGAAGCATATCCGGGAAAGCAATGTGACCAGTGAACATTCAGAGGTTCTGTTCTAAGGACAAAGTGGAGAATGGATATGTGGTACTGCTAGAACTCTCCTCTTACATAGGGTGTGCACAGAAAAACATTTCAACTGAATACTTGTTTCAAAGAGAAGAGGGAACACTAGCACATATGAAAGAAGCACCTACTATGTGTCAGAGACTACATTGTTAGCCCAACGTGTGAGGTAGCAATTATTGGCCTTATTTTATAGAACAGAAATTGATTCACCAAACTTAAAAAAAAACCCAAGTTTCCATTGCTAATAAGTAGCAGAAACACAGTTCAAGTTAAGGAAGGCTTTCTGACCCCAACATGCATTCCTTACTCCATGAAGAGAAGTATGGTCAATAACCTTTGAAGCAGGAATCTTGATAACAAGCAATCTATGTCTTGCTTGTTATCAGCTACCGACAACTTACAACAATGACTGAATATGACGATGAGGATGCTGACCTTCATTGAGCACTATATCCAGGCACCCCTCTAAGTGCCAAACAGGTCATAAATTCATTAATGTAGACTCTACGGATTTCTTTTTCCTAATAGTGCGTTTCACTTCCACTTAGAAAGAAGTAACAACACAACATTTCTTTCTTTAGTTATTTCTGAAGAATAGGGCCATAATTTTGTTCAAGTGTTCAAAGTGATTGTTGAGTTCCCTTTTCAGTCATACAGTGATTTCCTGGGCCCTGCACACCAGTCCACTCTAAGTTAACTTGTCTTGATTTGATTGAAGAAAAAGGTTTTGTATTTTTAGTTGTTTTAGTTTATCTGAAGAATCTAGAGTACCCTTTATTCAGCTTGCTAAACTGAAAAATAAGTCAAATGTTAACTTTGTAAGAAGTCCTGTGACCTTTTAACCTTCTCTGATGTACTTTGGAAATGGCTATTTCCAATATTTTACAGTTGGCTGTACATCAGTTTGTTCTTCATTAAAAATAAACCACGGTGCATGCCTGGGAAATTGTTGAAAACTGGTGTTATCCAACAACTTTGGAACTTATAAAATGATTGTCCTGTTAAAGCATTATATAGTCCTTGAAATCCATGAAGCCTACAATAATAGTTCTAAGAAAATCTGGAATCACCAGAATAACACCACTGTGAAGTAACAGCATAAACAGAATAAGGTCAATTAAGTACACCACTCCAAAAGTGGGAACCTGCTGTATATAGCACAGGGAGCTCAGCTTGCTGCCCTGTGATGACCTAGATGGGGGGTAAGGGAGGGAGGGAGGCCCAGGAAGGAGGGGATATAGGTATACCTATAGCTGATTCACTCCATTGTACAGCAGAAACTAACACAACATTGTAAAGCAATTTTACTCCAAAAAAAAAAACAAAAAAAAAAGTGGCCTGGGATGCGGGAAGAGGGAGGGTCATAATGAGGATTCCATGAAATTTGGAAACTGTTTGCCTGAAGGAAGCATATTGTTTGCTTTTGAAATGTAAAATATTCTCTAGATTTAATCATTTCTGTTGGTTTCTTTAATTTCCAGCCTACTTTCTCAATTCTTCAAGTAAATACAAATTTAAGTAGCAGCATTATTTCATGGCAAGAAACAATTAATTTTTCACTGGTGTTGACACAAGTCTCAAGAGCAATAAAGCTGAGACTGTTACCTTTGTCAAATCTTTCTACAGAAAATCCCAGGCCATGGGTCTCTGGGTTTTGCAAGTAAAGACATAAATTAAAAATTGAAAATAAAAAATCAATCAGGATGCTAGTCAATGATTATTAATAATCAATTTTTATTGTCCATAGAACTATGTAACCAAATATGATCCTATATTCCCAGCTGTTAAGTCTTTAAACACTAAAACTTTCTCAGTAGGTGGTGAAGAATTGTGTGTTGCTAAAATGCATACTGTAGGCTTTGAACTCAATTTTAGTGAGCCATAAAATCCTGAGTCTGAACTGTCATAAAAAATTGTAGTGAAGTAGCTATCTTCTAGCAATGTGTCCTTATCTGCTATTTTCCTATTCTCTAAGTTGTGGTTATTTTTCAAATCAAAGAAGTCATAAGTCAATGAAGCAAAGAGAAATTTCCAATATTGTAAATTAGAATACATTTTAAATACCTAGCTGCTAGTGCCATACACATGGTTTTATTTTTAACCTATGCTGGATAGTTCCAGAACTGAAAGATTTTAGGCATTTCCATACCATATGTAAAGGTCTGACTTGAATTCCATAAACAATCAATCGCATTCTTTGTTCTAAAAATTTTAAACATCACCCTATATACCACTGTTTGTTGGGTTGAGACTAACATATAACAGGTTGATGTGTTCTAAACTTTTTGACTACTTAATATTTATTTAAAGGAGAAGCTAATTCCCTGAGGTCCTAATATCACCCACATAAATTGCTTCAGGCTATGAAAAATAATTTTAAAATTAAATCATTTAAAATTATAATTTAATAGTCATGGAATGAGGCCCAATGACAAGGAATGTGCTTAAGGCTGGCATGCTGTATGCTTGGTTTCCACCCCTTTCGTTTCATTACGCGGTCTTGAAGATTAGGTGGGTGGCTGCCAACACTTCAAGGCTAAACACGATTTTCAGCCAGCTATTCAGGGTGAAAGACTGGAAATGGAATATGTATAAAGAATGTGAGGGTGATGGATTTAGCAAGAGAATTGCTGAGGTCATTGCGTTTGAAATCTGGATGGTTGAATGTGTGATGCAGGCAATTTCCAAGCATGATAATTTCACTTCCATTTTAATTTGCCTGGACAGGGTATTCAGTATATAAGCAATTAGTCCTCCAAAACACATGACAAGCTAAAAATAAAAGAGATTATTTTACCTTTCTTTGACTTTTTTTCACTTTAGACAGATTTATTTTTAGCAGACCTGGACATTTGTGACATTTCCTATTACTAACAATATTGATTTCTTTGATGAGGAAACTTTCTAAAAAAAGAGAAGCTTATTATTAAGCTTCATTTATTATTTATTTATTATTCTTTGGAAGAAAAGCTAATTGTAAATCATTTGGAAACTAATTATGGCATTGTTCAATAGTACTTTAAGTCAAGTAGATATTCTAAGATTTTTTTCATTGAATATGGCTATTTTCTGATTTTTAAAAATCATGATATATTTATAGTTTATATACTATACCATACATTAGTTTATATACTATACCATATACCATAGATAGTTTATATACCATACCATACATGCCTCATCAGATGTTCATTCATGCTACAAAGTGAAAGCCCACAGATCTGCCACAGTCTGGTAAACTAGATATAAAACTAATGTCCATTAGAAGGCTGAAGAAGAAATAACATGTCTTTATGTAGTGATCATTTGCCTATCTTAGGAACTAGGTACATTTAGGTTTGACGGAAAAGAGAAAGAGCAATTCTGTTTTTAAAAAAAAAGTGAATAGACGTTTAAAGGGAATAGCAGTTTCAAATCTATATTTAAAGTATACATATAGGGCTTCCCTGGTGGCGCAGTGGTTGAGAGTCCGTCTGCCGATGCAGGGGACACGGGTTCGTGCCCCGGTCCGGGAGGATCCCACATGCCGCGGAGCGGCTGGGCCCGTGAGCCATGGCCGCTGAGCCTGTGCGTCCGGAGCCTGTGCTCCGCAACGGGAGAAGCCACAGCAGTGAGAGGCCCACGTACCGCAAAAAAAAAAAAAAAAAAAAATATATATATATATATATATATATACACATATAACCAAGATTAAAAATTGGCATCTAATCAATAATGATACACTTTGTACCAAAGAGCTTTGGTGGCATTTTAGAATTCACCGCTAGTAAGGTTTTGAATCAGTCATCAACTTTTGTTTGTTCTGTGTGTTTTGCTCTATGTTGAAACTACTCTGGCCAGTTAAGGCACAGGTGGTAATGACATGCTTGGATTACATCACCAATAACTGCCTGTCAGGATACAAAGGATTAATCCCCTACTGGAGCACAGCTTGGAAACCTTCCATTGTTTGCCTTGCCCATGTACATACACAGGTGAGTGTTACTTTCCTACTAAAAGAGAGTAGAAAAGTACCATTCAGATAGTCCTTTCCTTCTTGCTCTTATCATGCACATCTACTTTAAGTGGTTTGTTCAGTGACCTATATCTTGCATATATGTATACAGGAAATATAAGTAGATGAACAAACCAACTAATATACAGCAGGGAATGATGAAGACTGTGGGCCACTCAAGAGCGTGTGTCCAGATCAAGGAGTCAGTCACTTCTCAGCTCCAGCTAACGTTATTATGAGCCCAGTATAGCAAAACCGTCCTTTTTTCTCTCCTTCTTCTTCTTCTTCCTCCCCTTCTCCTTTTCCTTCTTCTTTTTATCCAGAAGTTCAATTTTTATGTGTAGTCTCTCTATTTTGAAAATAACCTAAGCAAAATGTATAATAAATAAAACACATATACAGATGGATATTGCCAACAGGCTACCAGTCCAATGTAACCTCATTTTACAAATGAGAAAAATGATTCCTCATAAGATTAAATACAAATACCAAAATGGTGAAATCAAGAGTAGAATCGTGGATTCCCTGGGTCCAGGCTGTTCTGTTCTCCAATGCTGCCTCTCTACTCCATGGTTTTAGTTGCCATGGGATTAAGTCTATCAGATTTCTCAGTCGTCAAAAGTAACTTAAAACTATTCTAGTACATTGTTTTCCTTTTATAATCAATTTGTGTTTTTCATGAACTGTATCTTGTTACAGAAATATAATTAAAACCAAATGTCCTCTCAACCCAGAAAATCTGTCAACAAAGGTAGAAGAAAAAGAAAACTTCATTATTGAATAAATATTAGGCCCGCAAGCTGCTCAGAGATTGCAAGACAGAAAGAAATCTCACCCTCGTGTATAACCAAGCAGATACAACTCGTTACACACATGTTCTCAAGATAAACAGTAAATAGTCCTCGAGTAAGAGCACTTGACAGAACCATTTGTCACACATTCATCCTAAACTCATCTGGTAATTGGAGTGACTGCCTGTGTTAGCTAATTGGCTTTAGCCAAAGGAAAAATAAACTCATCTTTTTGACAGGCGGTAAGGCACCCACTGAAGTAAGGCTCCCATCCTTCCATGGACACTGGGAGATGGGGCCAACATATTCCTGGATTGCGTTTAAAGACATGACTCCTAGGTCCTTGAGAAAGACATTCCTGAGTCATAAAGTGCAAGAGGCTTATTTAGTTGTTTTTTTTTTTTTAACATCTTTATTGGGGTATAATTGGCTTATTTAGTTTTTAAAGAGATTTATGTATATTTCAAAGAGACAGAGATAGAAGTTTTCTAAAGGAAATGCTCTAAGAAAAGAGAGGAGGAAAGAGCTTTCCTTATTTTCAATAGGGAGTATTAAGCCTCTTATTTTTAATTTGTATCTGTCCTTACCAACCACATACACATACGGTGTTATAATTCCAGGTTTAATTGAATTAGTTTGGCATCCCTAGTGATTTAGCTCTTTAAAAATATTTATTTTTGCAGATAATTTGCAGTTTTATGATTTTTATAACTGGAAAAAAAATTAATTCCCTCACCAAGAGGTGGATATATATTATTTTTATTTCTGCATCAGGGCTAGAAAAACAAGTACTGAGAAATCTGATTTTTATGTAAATTAAATATAGGACAGCCAATTTGTTTTTAAAATAACATTCCTATTTCCAATATGTAGATATTTTCCTCATAGTCTAAACACTCAGATTCATTTTGTAAGGTATCATCAAATTGCTCTCAACCATGAGTTTTAGCTCTTATAATTTGCTTGTCTCCTTGGCACACTTTAGCATTTTGCACTGGCTGTCTTTCTCTTAAATTATTGATTCACTGAGTGGTCTAGACTTAACTTATTTTTCTTCAATCTAATGTGTCAAACTCTCAATACTTCTGTTGTTAATATGGGGGTGTGTGTGTGTGTGTTAGTTTGTTGATCTCTTTCCATTTTAGGTTAGATACAAGGAAGTAGCTTGAAAAATATAATTTTCACTACTTTATCTACATTCTAACCTCTGCTATAAGTTTTCAGAAATAAACATTTTCTTAGGTTTTCGTGCCAGATCATCTGCTAAATGGCCGCCAGCAATTCCTTCCATCTCTGTACACTCCTGTCACTTGTTCCATTAAGCGCTGGAGTCTATTTCTTTCCTGTCAAATCTTGACTGGTCTGTGACTAGATTTGACCAACAGAGGACAGTGGAATTGATTCAGGGCCAGCTCTGTGCCTCAGCATCAAGAGGGCCATCAGCTTCTCCTTTCCACTGTCTGAGAAGCCCGCTGCGTGGTAAAGTTGGATAACCTGACGGGAGAGATAAACCTTGGTGGATGAAACTTCATGTAGACAGAGAGGTCACTCAAAGAAAAATGACAATACATGCAACTGAGTCTGGAGCCTCCATGAAAAGAGAGAGGTTCAGCCATCTCAGATAACGCCACCCAAGATGAGGTTCTGGACAAACAATAGGGGCCATCATAAACCATTAACTCCAGTGGAGTTGCCCTAGCTAATACCACGTGAAGCAGAGGAGCCATCCCCACTGAACCCTGCCTGAATTTCTGAACCACAGAATAAGAAGTAATAAAATAGTTATGGACTTTCCTGGTGGTGCAGATGTTAAGAATCCACCTGCCAATGCAGGGGACACAGGTTCAAGCCCTGGTCCCAGAAGATCCCACATGCCGCGGAGCAGCTAAGCCAGTGCGCCACGACTAACGAGACTGTGCTCTAGAGCCCGTGCTCCACAACAAGAGAAGCCCCTGCAATGAGAAGCCCGCGCATCACGACAAAGAGTAGCCCCCGCTCACCACAACTAGAAAAAACCCACGCACAGCAAGAAGACCTAATATGGCCAAAAATAAAGAAAAGAAAAGAAATAATTTTTTTAAAATAGTTATTTTTATCCACTGAGTTTTGAGCTAATTTATTATGCAGGAAAAATTCATTGAAACAGACATGCCCACAAAATATGAAATAGCGATGAGTTGGCAATCATCTAATGCACTGTGTCTGAATAAACTACCACTGGAAATTACATTTGTTGATATTGTAGAGAATTTCCTGTTTATAAGATGGCTTAATAAGTATTTTCCATGTCTTATTCCAGAATTCCTTATAAACCCAAATAAGAAATACTATTATTTTAGCCATTACATAGCTGAGAAAATTGAGGCATAAACAGGTAAAATTATCTGCACAAAGACACATTAAGTCAGAGAACAGGATCTGAACACAAGCAGTATTATCCCAAACTTGAGAGCTTAACCACTATGCTCCTTCAAACAAAATTATTTCATTTAAAAAATCCAGGCACTGAATTATTTCTATTATGTAACCATACTGTCCATATTCACCAAATAAAGTATTTATTTGTTCATTCAACAAATATTTGTGGACCAATTTTATACCAGGCACCATTCTAAGTGCTAGAGATAGAAAACAAAAGAGATCAAATCCCTGCCTCATGAAATTTTCATTTTAGTGAAGATAAACAGACAATAAACAAACAAGTATATACTAAGCCAGACAGTATAAAGTGCTATGGAGCTAGATAAAGCAAGATGGATGGACGCAGGCATATAGGGGATATAAGTGGAAATGCTATTTTAAATAAGATGGTCATGAAGGAAGGCCTCTCTACTACAGTTACCTTTACGAAGAGACAGAAAGAAGTAGAAGGAAGGTAGGTCCAAAGGGCTGGAGCAGAGTGAGTGATGGGAACCTTTGGAGGTCTGCTATGCAGAATTCTAAGGTGGCTCCCCAAATCTCAGCACCCTGGTATTACACCAGTAAAGTTCCCTCCCTTTGAAGCCAAATCCAGCCTCTGTACCCTGACACTGAATTAAATCTCGGAGACGGAGTTTTGGGTGAAGTAGAAAAGAATAGCTTTATTGCTTTGCCAGGTAAAGGGAGCCACAGCAAGTTAATGTCCTCAAAACTGTGTGTCCCAGCTTGGAGAGGGTAGTGAGAAGTTTTATAGTAATAGTTCAAAGAAGGCATGATCAGCTCGTGGACACTCTTCTGATTGGTTGGTGGTGAGGTAAGTAGGAGTCAGCATGATCCACCTTCAGGTTTCAACCCATCTGGGGTCTATGTGCTTCTGGGCAGCATACCGTCATTACCATTAACTTCTCCCACCTGATGGGGGTTTCAAAGCTGTTGTGTGTGTCCCTTGATGGGGAACTAGGACCTTGCCCCAAGGCTCCACTATTGTTTCCCATGACTGTTTCTCCCTTGTCTCATATCCCCTCCCTTCCCTATTAACAACTGCTTGAATCTGCCCTTGGAACTCAGGGAAAGTCACGGAGGCCGAATGAAGCCTATTTCCTGTAATCAATGAAAAGGGGGACACAGAAAGGCTTTTGTGCCCAGGAGCCCCACAGGGCCCTACTTGGTATCACATTTAATAAAAGAATATAGCAAAGGAGAAGGCACATCAGTGCCTTGATTAGTTTACACTATATGGCAAAGATGTTGAGCTGCTTCTCACATGATTAAGTGGCATTTTATAAGCTTCATCACAGTAGACTGGAGTGAGAGACTCCCCTCACTGTCTTTGAAAATGTAAGGTATCATGTCGTGAGAGGACCACACAGAAAGGAACCATGGCTGCTTCTTGGAGTTGGAGTGGCTCTCAGCTAACAGCTAGTAAGAAAGCAGGGAACTCAGTCCTATAAGCACAAGGAGGTGAATTCTGCCACTGACCCAAGGGAAGTTGGAAGTGGATTCTTAACCCAGACAAGCCTCCAGATTAGAATGCAACATGGCTGACACCGTGATTGCAGCCTTGTGGGACCCTGAGCAAAGGGCCCAGCTAAGCTGTGCTCAGATGCCTTACCCACAAAAACTAAGATATTTCATGTGTGGTTTTAAGCTACTAATTTTGTGATAATTTGTTATGCAACAACAGAAAACTGATACAGGAGGAAAACAGATTGCTGTGGTCATGTGATGGTGTGAGAGTAGGGGCCAGCCTGTTCACTTAAGATTTGTAAGTCACAGTAAGATCTTACTGCTGTTGTGTCTGCTTGTAGCACTGTACTATAATTATGCAATATGTCACCATTGGGGGAAAACAGGCGATGTATATAAAAACCTCTTGTAATATTTCTTACATCTGTGTGTGAACCTACAATTATCTCAAAACAAAAAATGTTTTTAAATGATGTGTTGTCAGGAGAGAAAAGGGGAGAATAAAGGAGAATTTGATGGAGGAAACAGTCAGAGGGACTATTACACTAAGTACAATGAGAAACCATAAAGTTTTTTAAGCAGGAGATTGACCTAGTCTATTATTTGTTTTATGAAAGATCTTGTGTTTAATTAGTCTCCTCTCCATTATTAGTTTCTTCTATAATGATCCTGAAAAGTATTTTCCTTGACAAAAATTCTAATAGCTACCTAACAGTCAACAATTTCAACTTTTCTTAAATCATTCCATATTTTCCTTATTCTTCCAATTGCAATATAAATTTTAAATTCCCCTTTCTGTTGTATTTCTCACACCGTAATATCTTCCATTAATCTTTGGTGTTTCTGGGGTCCCTCGGGAATCTGATCAGAGCTGGCTTTGACGTTTTGCATGCCAGGAGAGTACACTGGGAAGTTTGAGATTTCCAGACCATCTTCAAAAGAGTCAAGCCAAAGAAAGCTCATCCCTCATTTCTGCCCCCAGTTTTCTCTCTCACTGACTATTTTAATAATAATCGTGGGGCTTCCCTGGTGGTGCAGTGGTTAAGAATCTTCTCTCAATGCAGGGAACACGGGTTCGAGCCCTGGCCTGGGAAGATCCCATATGCCGCAGAGCAACTAAGCCCGTGCGCCACAACTACTGAGCCTGAGCTCTAGAGCCTGTGAGTTGCAACTACTGAAGCCCGCGCGCCTAGAGCCCATGTTCCTCAACAAGAGAGGCCACTGCAATGAGAAACCCACACACCTTAACAGGTAGGCCCTGCTCGCCGCAACTAGAGAAAGCCCACGCACAGCAATGAAGACCCAATGCAGCAAAAAATAAATAAATTAAATAAATTGAAAAAAAAAAACCTATCACAATTTCCTAGAGAAATATCTCAAAAAGGCAGGAAAATACCCTCTTGTGAGTACTACCTTTGCCCTTAATTTAAGTTGTGTATCCTGAGGTCTTCTTATATCTTCTGCCTATGAGCTTGTGGACTCAATATATTCAGCTTAACATCTTTGCCTTGGGCCCTTCCATTTCCTACATTGGTAGATTAGAAAATTAGTTTTTAAACTGTGAATCCTACATATTGGACTGAGAAAGGCTTAGGGAAAATACTGGAAAATAAAGGAAATTTGTATTAATATTAGATAATGCCTTTGTTTAATAGAGAAAGAAATAGCAAAGTGCAAGAGAGCAAGGGGGGAAATATATCAACCAGACAGTCTTGACTTTTCACCCAAAATAGCCCTACTCATTTCCATTTGAGGCCAAATTCAATTGTCGGTAGCAAATTTTGCAAACCTCAGCTCATTATGGATGTTGACCTTCCTGCACTATTCTTGCCAATCCACGCTACATTCCTATATTTAAAGTTATTTTTCTTCCTTTTGGTTATCCATCTTCCTTTTCCCCTTCTGTACATGTCTTTTTATGATCTGTAGACTTAATATATATATATATTCTCTGCATAATTATGTCATTTTCTTCCACTAACAGCCTTATTTTCTTTCTCATTTAAATAATTTGAAATTTGCATTGTCAGAGTTATATCATTAGCACCTTTTGCTACCTTTCTGAGCTTTCTTCTAAGTTTTTCATATCTGAAATTTTGGAAGTCTTTCTTCTTAAAGTCTAGAGTGCCCATCTAATGAATGTCCCTCCCAAGGTACTCCAAATTCTTAAAAATGACATGGCCGGTTTTTCCAGTCTCTTGTCACTGGCCTTTATGAACTAAATTCTCCTTGCTGATCAAAATTGGACCAGAAATGATAGTTCGTATAATCACTTCCTTTACCCTCCAGGGCATGAAAATGTCAATAAGACCAGGCAAGACTTCGTCAGTTGTTCTGTTCATGTGGAGTAGACTTCCAGAAGGTGAACAGATTGAAGTTTCTGTGTCACTTCTGTAGATTCCATTATAACAGTTTTGTGATTGTGTAACATACACATCACCAACTGATTTCCTCTAACTGGACAGATAGCGGTAAGTTTTTGCCATACCGGAATTACCTTTCCTATTCTTTCCCTTAATCTCATTTAAATACACTAACTTCCATCCATATTAAGGTTTATAAATGTCTCTGCACAGTATACAGTTTTATACTATAAAGTGATGTTTACCTTCACTTCTGATTCCATGATTATGAAGTTTGAGGAACATAATAAAATACATATAACTTAGAATAGTACTTGGCACATAGTAGGTACTCATTAAATATTTATTAAAGGAATATCACATTATGAAGATGATTATTTTCATCATTAGAAATTCTCTTGCATCTCTCCAGCTTGTGACTGTGTTTCACATCATCAATCAGCATTTATGTGCCTCTCTAACCATTCTTGAAAGTTGGATTAATGCAGATGGGATGACTGAACATTGAAAGTCCCTGTAAAGAATGTTGCTGCTGTCCAGCCTCGAATCCATTATTTGCACAAAGCTTTTTAAGTGGTTAGAGCAGAAAGAACTCACTCAATAGATGATACAAAAAAGCAGCAGTAGGATATGGCAATGGTTTGAACAAAGGATTATAAGAATGAGAGTCCTGGGCTTCCCTGGTGGCGCGGTGGTTGAGAGTCCGCCTGCCGATGCAGGGGACACGGGTTCGTGCCCTGGTCCGGGAAGATCCTACATGCCGCAGAGTGCCTAGGCCCGTGAGCCATGGCCGCTGAACCTGCGCTTCCGGAGCCTGTGCTCCGCAACAGGAGAGGCCACAACAGTGAGAGGCCCGCGTACCGCAAAAAAAAGAAAAAAAAGAATGAGAGTCCTTAACCTCTCTGTGTGTTTAACTGGAAAGCAGACAGGATGATAATACTGCCAGATTTATGGGAAGGTTAGTGAAGTGAACTGATGTAGAATGAAAAGACTAGAAATTTATTTATTTATTTTATTATTTTTAGCTGTGTTGGGTCCTCGTTGCTGCATGCGGGCTTTCTCTAGTTGCAGTGAGCGGGGGCTACTCTTCGTTGCAGTGTGCGGGCTTCTCATTGCGGTGGCTTCTCTTGTTGCAGAGCACAGGCTCTAGGTGCACAGGCTTCAGTAGTTGCAGTGTGTGGGCTCAGTAGTTGTGGCTCGCAGGCTCTAGAGCGCAGGCTCAGTAGCTGTGGCGCACGGGCTTAGCTGCTCCGCAGCATGCAGGATCTTCCCAGCCCAGGGATCGAACCCATGTCCCCTGCATTGGTAGGTGGATTCTCAACCACTGCACCACCAAAGAAGTCCCTAGAAATTTATTTTTTAAAATCATATTGCATTTCAGGTATCAGAAAGATATCTGACCAAAATAATAAAATCTGCAGATTATGATACACACAAATTCCACCATTAGTGAGTATGCTACCATGAATGGCAATAACAAAGAGAACCCATGGGTTAAAAATGAAGAAATCTTCTGTAACAAGTTTTGGCACTGCTAAAACATTTGACAATTTTAGACTTTGGTTTTGTAGAAATGGAGAGACATGTTTCAAAGTACAAAGTACCCTCAAAATACTCTCTTTTGGCCATAGAAATAAAAAATAGAAGTGAAGATTTCCTTGTTACAGGAAAAAAAAAACCTGTACAATGATCAAAGACAGTTGTAATCAGAACTGCCTAGAACAAATTTCTATACATTTCAAAAGTAATGACTAAGAAATTTGAAGATGCAGCTGGATGAAAACCTATATCTCAACAAAGATCACTCATAGTAGGTACTTTTTCTGAAATTAATTATTACCTCTAATCAAATCAGCCATGGTGTTTGTTTCTATGTCGTCTACAATATCATTTGATGGCTTCTATAAAAATTCCATGTGAAAAATAAATGTCTGGAAAAGAACCCCTGTATTTATTAGACAAAATTAATTTTAAATAAACAAATGCTTTATCACTACTAGTTTCATAATTAGTAGATGATATGTTTATTCAAAGTTAAGCTATTTACAATTTTATATTTTGTATGGCATTTCTTTAAGAGAGCAGAGAACGAAGACGGAAAGAGAACCAGTATTTATTATCACTCTTCTATCCAGGCACTTTGCTAGATGCACTGCATGTATCATCTCAGTTTTATGGAATATTTGGTCCCATCACTCTATCCTCATTGTGGCAGCAAGTATAATTATGAAGCAGAAGGAAGTATAATTAGCCTTTTCAAAGTGAAAGAAATGACTAAGTAAATGGCACAATTTAAGATGCAGGTAGAAAGAAACCTGTATCTTCCTAACTCTATAGTCTTAGTTCTCTCTTAAAAGCAACCTCCTTTATCCCACAGAATTCTACCTATAGCTACCCAACCATTCTAGCTAAGAGACAACTATAACAAAGGGATGGAAATGGATAGAAAATAACACAGAAAATAATACAGTTGATCCTTGAAAAACAAGGGTTTGAACTGCACGGGTCCACTTATATGCAGATTTTTTTGCTAATTATGTCCTACAGTACTGCACAATCTACAGGTGTTGAATCTATGAACATGGAGGAACCATGCATATGGAGGGTCGACTATAAGTTATACATGCATTTTCCACTGCATGGAGGATTGGTGTCTCTAACCAGGTTGATCAAGGGTCAACTGTGTATTATATCAAAAAATTGTAAAGAACTTTTTATAAATGTCAACCCGGCATATTAGTTTTCTAGGGCTGTCATAGCGAAGTACCATAGGCTGGGTAGCTTAAATACCAGACATTTATTTTCTCCACTTCTGGAGGCTGCAAGTCTGAGATCCAGAGTTCATCAGGGTTGTCTCCTTCTCAGGCCTCTCTCCTTGACCTGTAGATGGCCATCTTTTCTCTGTATTTCCACATCATTTTCCCTCTGTATGCATCTATGTCCAAATTTCCTCTTCTTCTAAAAGCACTTTGTCTTATTGGATTAGAGCCCATCCTGCTGACCTCCCTTTAACTTAATTACCACCATAAAAACTCTGTTTCCAAATGCTGTCTCTTTCTAAGGTACTGGGGTTAGAATTTCAAAATCTGAATTAGGGGCAGGGCATAAGTCAGCCCATAACACTCAGCCAAATACAAAAAGCCTGAAAAATTTGAAGTAAGAATTATGATTACAATTTCTCTATGTTATTTCTAGCTTTCCAACTAAAACCCAATGGAACAAATATAATATTTAACAAAGTTGCCCAAAGACAATCTACCAAGTTTAATAAGATCTTTAGTCTCATTTGCTTATGGGCAGGTCCTCCTTCCATAACAAAATTATACAAGTCTTTGAGAAAGTTGACCCACATTATGAAAAGCTATTGATAGTAACACAAACAAGGGTTTGCTTTCATTTTTTTGTTTTGTTTTTGTTGCTTTGGTGGGTTTTGCCTTGTTTGTTTTGTTTTTGCTTTTTTGCTAAAATTATTGTTTGATAAGGTGATTTCCTGCATCAGATTAATAAGAGAGAGATGATATATTTTTCTGGATGATGTCTAAAATTCATTTTTAAAATGCCAAGGTTAGTCATTGTGTTTTTCTAGGTATTTGATTTTTACCTCTTAGTAGATGGTGAAACTCACTGTAATTGTATTGAAGGAGTAAGTGAATAACATAAACGACAAGAAAACACCCAAGGAAATATGCCACTGGGTAGTAAATTACATACTCTTTATACCTAGAAAATAATCACCCACCAGGAATGTTCTGTAGGAACAGAACAATTAGTTCATTCTTTCTATAAGATAATTTCCTGATTGTTTTAAAAATGGGTCCCAAGATTTCAGTCTTCCTATAAGCTTTAAAAGTATAAATTTACTCAAAATTATGCTAAATGATGATATTTCTTATTTCAGAGAATAATCATTTCTTCCCAAATCATATCACTAAGTACAAAACTAAAAGATTATATATAATTTGTAACTTTCCAAGATATATCATTAAAGAAATTAGAGGTAATTACATCTATAGTGTGTCAGAACCAATAAAGTATGTAAAACTATCTTCAGAGATTTTTTAAATACATGAAAAAATTACTAAAATTTAGCTTTGAAGAACAAATGACTTATGTTATTGCTTACTGTGGGAAACACCCATAGTTATGCCTCCCAGAATTGAATATTCTTGCCAACACATTTTGGATTGATTAAAATAACATATATTCAGAGATATTTAAAAGGAGATGTTTAATTGAAACTAGGGTGAGTTACAATGTATACGTAAAAGGCTTAAAGTCAAACCTCTCTTACCCAGTATTTCTCCCTCAGCCCTTCCCATTTCCAATGCAATTCCATTGCCCCCTTAAGGAGATATTTTATACCTTTTTCTTTTTCTATTTGTTTCTACTCCAAGAAATTTTAATACTACAGATATATTGTAAATCAGTTAATGTAGTACTGTATCTATAGCTACATGTTGCACATAAAATATAGTAAGATTATTTTCACCTCTCAAGAACTAATTTTTATCCCCTTAAGAGTGATATTACCCCACGGAAAATGCATGCTACAGAGTGACAAATAGCACATTGCTTGGCATGTAGCCACACAACAAATGTTTGATGTCAAATATTTAGAAGAGAGTTTCTTAATATGATGTCCACAGAAACTTCATAGACTCCTGGGTAGGTCCACCAAAATCATATGGAAAAAAATTGTTCATCAAGAACTAGTCTGAGAAATAATGCCATCTGCAGCAACATGAATGGACCTAGAGATTGTCATACTGAGTGAAGTAAGTCAGAGAAAGAGAAATATCGTATGATATCACTTATATGCAGAATATAAAAAGAAATTATACAAATGAACGTATTTACAAAACAGAAACGGACTCACAGACAGAGGATGATTTTATGGTTACCGGGGGAGAAGGGTGGAGGGAAGGAGTAGTTAGGGAGTTAGAGATTGACATGTACACACTGCTATATTTAAAAAGGATAACCAACAAGGACCTACTGTATAGCACAGGAAACTCTGCTCAATGTTATGTGGCAGCCTGGATGGGAAGGGAGTCTGGGGGAGAATGGATACATGTATATGTATATATGAGTCGCTTTGCTGTGCACCTGAAACTATCACAACATTGTTAATCGGCTATACTCCAATATAAAATAAGTTAAAACAAACAGAAAAAGAAAGCATTTCCAATACATTTATTTAAAAGTTATTCAAACGAGTAATGCATTTATATTGTTTTTATCAAATGTATATCAATTATTTTAATTTTAAAGTTTAATGCTTAGAGATCCAATTCATATATACAGAAATAAATTTAAAATTCATAAAAAATTGTAGCCATTCATTAAAATATTTCAATCTAAATAAATGAATTATTTCAATACTCCTTAGCAACATAGCACAATGGCTAAGAGCTAGGATTTGGAAAATGAAGACTTGAGTTCAAATTTCATACATAACATTTATAAGCCAGGTAATTTTAAGTAAGTCAAATCAACTGTTTTGCCCTCAGTTTTCTTTTTGAAAGATGCCATCAAGAAAATGAAGGGACAATCCAGGGACTTGAGAGAAAATACTTGAAACATATATTTGAGAAAAAGGACTTACATGCAAAATACAAAAAGACCACTTAGAGCTCAACATAATACAAAGACAAACCAATTAAAAAAAAAAAAAGAACTATCCTGAGAAGGTCCACAGATTTCACTATATTAAAGAAATTAAGAAGTACTGGTTTTAGAACAATAGGAAAAGGGACATTTGTAGGCTGGATAAAATTGTTTATTTTCTACAGGACTGGAAATGTTTTAGGCATTGATTGACTTAATGAATTTTATATAATAGCTTCCATTTTTCATTTGTTGAAATAACCAAATTCAATTTAGATCTTCAAAATTTGTTGAGCATTGACTCTGTGAAAATGGCTATAGTACATATAAAGAAAGTGGAACATTGTCTTAAAGAGCTTTCTTAGAACAAGAGTTTTTGTGAAAGGGTTTATACTTAGTCCAAGTTTTAGCTTCAAAGTAGCTGGCAGGATTACTAAAGATCTTTACATCCATATTGGTTGTATGTGGGAAGCTTTGGATCACATGTAAATTTACAAAGGCCTTTGAGGTCTCTGAGTGGAATAGGTAATAAGAAACTCTTCTGTCTCTGAAGTGCTTTAGGAATGTTTAAAATTTTAGGAATTTAGTAAATAAGACAACTTATATAAAGCTAAATTTGAATAAAGATGGAGATTAATTTATATTAGTGTATTTGCTGGCAAATTCTTTTAAGAAGTCCTTCCAACTCCCAAGACCTTCTCCTGCAGCTAAAAAGATTTAATGTAAGATGGAAGAGTAAAGGAGGAAATATGCTTTAATGATATTTCTCAATCCATATTTCCATTAGTAGTCAAATAAGTAAATAAAAAACGAAATATCTTGCAGCAATGATAATGATCTACAATGACACACAATAGCATGGATGGACCAAACAAATATAATATTGAACAAAAAAAAAGTCAAATACATTT
Source organism: Lagenorhynchus albirostris (assembly GCF_949774975.1). Taxonomy (NCBI): domain Eukaryota; kingdom Metazoa; phylum Chordata; class Mammalia; order Artiodactyla; family Delphinidae; genus Lagenorhynchus; species Lagenorhynchus albirostris. The sequence continues at coordinate 37,099,756 of NC_083097.1, read as the reverse complement.
TCATGCTTTATTGTTCCATTTCTATAAATTCAAAAATAGGCAAAAATAATCTTTGGTGATAAAAGTCAGGAGAGTAGTAGTTGTATTGTGTATGGGGTGAGGGGTGACCAAGGAGGGCAAGAGAGGGGCTCCTGGATTATTGGAAATGGTCTATTTCTTTACTGAAGCAGCTTTTACACTTGTATATACACTATAAGAAAATTCATTGAGCTTTACATTTATGACATAGGCCATGTGTATTTTATGTGTATTATACTTCAAAAATTTACTTAAAAAAAGAAAAATTATTTCTTTAGCTTGTTGAAGTTTCTAGATAGACACTACACAGTGAATCAGGTTTGTTCATATTTTTTTACTAATAAAATAATACTTTATATATAATGGATATGTATGAGAAGTATATATACTATATTAAGGGTACTGTAAAAGTTACCAATTTAGACCATGGTTATAATAGAAAAGTTAAGCTCACTGGTACTTTTTCTGACTTGAGAATCATTCCTCAGTTACTCAGCTTGATGCAGAATTTTCCATTTCAAATAGATTTTGCAACTCCTGGAATGGCACAGCAAAACATGCTAAAACAGCTAACAGCTGAGAGTCTGGACCAGACCTTGGGCAAGTGTTTTCACACTTCTAAATTTCGTTTACTTTATTTGTGAAATGAGGATAATAATAGTACTTATTTAATATGATTTCCATGAATATCAAATCAGATAATGTATATACAGTCAATAACCCATTCTAGGACATTCTGGCACATTCTAGGAACCTTGAAGAAGTCAGCCATTATGAGCAGCACCGGCAATCGATTACACCAAAATGATTTGAATCAAGAGATTAAAAAGGTTTTCTACTCATAATCTTCCTCAAATCTTCATGAAAAGTGCCTGTATTTATCTCATTTTGTTCCAAATGTATATCACATTTTAATTATGTTTTACCTCCAAATCTTATTTAATGCCCTAAAAATGGACTACTTCCTGCTAATCCAAGAAACCCCCAGGAAAACTACCTCATCTATTTCTAGTGTCTGCCCGGATCATACATTAGTAATGGTCCACCAGAGAAACAGCCAGTGTTCTTTTCCCAGTCAGCTCAGTAACGGGGTGTGCTTTTCGGGTAGGCATGATCACCTCAGAGATTAAATTATTTTCATGACCACCCTGAGTTTCTCTCCTTCTTTCCTCCTTGATCCGTTCATGCTAGCTCAAGAGTTGTTTCTATTTCCTTACATTGCTTTTCTTTATCACAGCAGCCATTGAGAGTTTCCAGGTCTACCAGAGTAAGCCCATAAATGTTTAGCTCCTGGAGTTGGGGGGAGGGGAGCAACAGATGATGCCCTGATTTGTAGCATTTGCTTATTTTTGCAGTGTAATACTTCTGCTATGGTCTGTTTGAAGCAACCTATATGATATTACTGAGCATAGAGTTGGGAAGAGATGTCCACAATCTGCTCTGGGCTGGTACCAGGCAGCTCTAGCACACCACTGTGTTCACTCAAATCTGAGCTCAGATATTAAATGCAAAAATTCATTCAGATCTGTCTTCCCTCATCCCTTCCTGCCTTCCCCTTTCTCCTTCTCTTTCCCTTTCTTCCTCCTCCTCCCTTCTCCTTCTCTCTCAATAGCTGGATCTTCTCCTCCTACAGAAGTCACCTTGAACTTGCTCAGACTATGTGAACACCCTTTCTCAGTGCACTGTATGGAAGCTGCATATGGGCCACAATACGGCAAAGTTCTTTGGTTTGCTTCTCAACATCCAGGTCTACATTTGCAGGTCAGATCATTGGGAACACAATAGGCAATTGTCTTCCTTTCTTTCAGGATGTAAGTTCTTATAGTAGATTGGTCAATTCACAACAATTTAAAATGTTTTATATGACTAACCCTCATTCGAGATTAATGAAATAAATAGAAGTATGCAATCTAATCTTTAAAAAATGTTAAATTTCTGGGCTTCCCTGGTGGCGCAGTGGTTGAGAGTCCGCCTGCCGATGCAGGGGACATGGGTTCGTGCCCCGGTCTGGGAGGATCCCACATGCCGTGGAGCGGCTGGGCCCGTGAGCCATGGCCGCTGAGCCTGCGTGTCCGGAGCCTGTGCTCCGCAACGGGAGAGGCCACAGCAGTGACAGGCCCGCGTACAGCAAAAAAAAAAAAAAAAGAAAAAAAAGTTAAATTTCTGACAACATATGGTGGCAAAATTACCCAGAACAATTTGATTGTTTCCACAGAGACAAATGCATGAACTTTGTTAGGAAAACTCTAGAAAACAAAGTTTGCTTTTGCTTTTTCTTTTCCCAGAATCTAGGGCATTGTCAGAAAAATCTCAAATGTTTTTCCAGTGTAAAAAAACAGGTATTCTGTTGTTTGATAATTGAAGAGTTATTTTCGAAGTGAGACAAATTCCCTTTGTGAATTATATACCAAAAAGTTAAAAATCTAAATGAAATTTCCTTGCGGTACTAACTGAATGAAGTATTTATCTCAACCATTATGGTGAAGGCAAATCTGTCTTTGCTTGTCTTCATTTTCTCAGATCTTCAAAAATATCAGTCTATAGTCTTTAGATCTGTTGCCAGCATAACAGATTAGTCAGGACACTTCTATTTTTAAAATTAGGTCCCACACCAGCCTACATTCACCAGAACTGGTCCTAGCTTTTTGACATCATTCTCTGTAGAAATAAAACTACAGTTTTGCTGAGTGGTGCTTTGCTTCAGAGCATACAAGTTTGCCTGTCAGCATGCTATACATCATATATAATTTGAAAGCTTTCCTAATTTTTAAATGGTTTTAAAACTTTTTTAAAAAAATGTCTTGCTTAGCCACAATATAAGATAAGAGACTGGAGACTGGTCATTGTATACGTATTACCATTGTTAGGGGGAAAATATTCTAGTAAAATAAATCAGCGTTAGGCTCCCAAGTACAATGATTGTGCTGTCATCATCTTTGGCTGTCTACTTACTCCTAGGGAAGGACCTCAATCAATGTGTAAGGAAGTAAATTGAGTAGAAATTGTAATAACTGACATTTGTCTGGGATGTAGAATTCACATTTATTGTCATTTTCCACTAAAAGCAATTACCTAAGGTCAGTATTGTTAGCTTTACCATTTTGCATATTTGCTTGTTAAGAAGCTTCATCAGTGGATATGGGAGACAGTGAAATACATATTTTTAACCTGAGATTCTCTGGTTACTATCAGTTAATGTTATCAAGCAAGGCCAGAACTAGCGTGAAGCAGGAAAAGTACCTAGAGTACAAAAGTCAAGGAGACAATTACATTCAGGGTCTTGCAGCACAGGACCCTGGTCCTGGCTCTGTAATTAAGTCACATTAGCAGAAAAATTCAAATGATATTGGTTATTATCTCCAACACTTGTCAGTACAGGTTGTAGCCACATGACAAATGTCCATCAATTACTGTTGCTAACCCCAGGACATGTGCTCTAAGTGGTCAAGGATAAACTCACTGCTACAGGGACAGCTCTCAAAATTTCACCATGCTTTGTTGTAATGTGGGGAAGAAGGGTTCACTCTGTTTCTGAGCATTGTTACTTGTGTTTCAAGTCTTACTGAGGTTTAATGAAACCACTTTTATAGACATCATTCACAGCACTCCTGATAGCCTCTGGACTTGGACATGAAGTCAATGCAATCAATCAGGACAGGAAACAAATACCAGGGACAGATCCTCTGCTAATTAGAGTGATCCACCTTCTGATAATCCAGAAATTGATTTCTTAGTCATCTCTATTCTCTCTGTCATTTATGATAAGCTTTCCCTCTGTTTTATCCACCCATCCATCTATCCTTCCATTAACCTATCTATTCAACAAATATTTATTGAGAAAATTCTATGAACCAGGCACAGTGCAATGGAGTGTTAGACAAGGATTTTATCACCTTCTTGGGATGATATTAGACTTCCACACCCATCCCACCAATCATCCAGACCTGTCGGAGTCTTTGTATTCAATTTGGCATCCCTGCTTTAGTTCTACAAAAGTTAAAGAAAATGGTTATGTAAAAAATAATGATGATAGCAGTCCTGCAAGCTTCAATTATGTAGGATCATCTCTCAATAATCCCTGAGAAAATATTTTTATTTTAAAGACTTCCAATCAGTTTAGACTGGGGGATATGAAAAGGCCCAGTTAGCTGTATAGTGTCTAACTTCAACAAGCCAAAGAAAGACTTTTTTTTTTTAAGTAAAATTTTTAAAGTATAATACACATTAAAGGGCATACAGCAGCAACTAACACAACTTTGTAAAGCAATTATACTCCAATAAAAATGTTTTTAAAAGGGGGGGTGGGGCTTCCCTGGTGGCACAGTGGTTGAGAGTCCGCCTGCCGATGCAGGAGACACGGGTTCGTGCCCCGGTCCGGGAAGATCCCACATGCCGCGGAGCGGCTGGGCCTGTGAGCCATGGCCGCTGAGCCTGCGCATCCGGAGCCTGTGCTCCGCAACGGGAGAGGCCGCAACAGTGAGAGGCCCGCATGCCGGAAAAAAAAAAAAAAAGTGGGGGGGGGGCATATGTCCTAAGTGTAAAGCTCAATGAATTTTCACATAGTGCACACACTAGTGTGAAAACTGCCTAGATAAAGACACAGACCACTTCCAACAACTCAGGAGCCCCTCTCATGCCCCCTTTGCTCACTCCCCACTTAGTGAAGGCTTCTCCCTAGATTTGAGCAAGAGGATCAATTATTTCCTTCCCTGCCCTTGAGTGGGAGATATGACTAGAGTGTAGATTTTTTTCAAACTGGTTCTCACCAAATCCTGCTGAATCTCCAGCAACCTGACCATTTTAGATCCTTATTGAAGATGACTCAACCAGCAGGTTCCCAGACACTTTCTTTGAAATTTCAGCCTGTCAGTCTGACTCATAGCACATTGTAACTTGGAGTTCAGTCAAAGCCTCCAACTTAACATCCTGTTACTCTAGTATAAAAGGAAAGTTTTGACTTTTTGTAGCCAGCTATCTTAATAAATTTTTTTTTCTGTTCAAAAAGATTGTTGGTTGAATTTCTTGATATTCTTAGGTATTCAATTATATCATCTGAAAACAAAACATTTTCTTACTACATTTGTCCCACACTGGGTCTTTTTGCATTACCTAAAATCACCAAAAGAGTATTGAATAATTGTAGTGGCCATCAGAATGCTTGCTGTGTTCTTAATTTTAATAGAAAGTCCTTAATATTTCACCACATATATTTAGTGTTACTTCCTGAAACAAACTATTAAGGGTATTTAAGACTTTGGCAGGCCCTAATATAATTTTTTTTTCTTTTTTCCATGAAGCAAATTAAATTTCCTAATACTGAACCAACTTTCTGTAACTGGGATGTGGAAATTTCCTTTTTTGGGTCTGCAACCACTTGTTTCCTTGCTTAAAACCACTATGTTATTCATCCCTCTTCTCAACATAACTCAAAACTGTTCCTTCAAAGGTCTCTGAAATTCTCTGTGTTTTCAAATTCTTTTCTTAGTCCTCTTTTTCTTCCAACCTGTGGAATTCTTTGTGTGTCTGTACCACTGAATAGATTGAGTTCTTTAAAACAGGGACTGACACATATTTGCTATCTCCAGAAATTATCATAACACCTGGCATGTAACAGATGTTCAGTAAATATCACAATGACTTATAGGACACTGCTCTCTGAACTTAACAATATTAAATAAACATAAGATGTAACTACAATTATTTAGGTATATTTTATTATCACCCCACATCTTTTGTATATGGCTATTTAGTTTTCCCAACACGATTTACTGAAGTGATTATCCTTTCCTCATTGTCTGTTGTTGGCAACTTTGTAAAAGAGTAGTTGACCATATATGTGTGGTCTTATCTCTGGGCTTTCTATTCTCTTCCATTTAGTCTATATGGCTGTTTTTATGCCAGTACCATACTGTTTTGATTACTGTAGCTTAGTAATATAGTTTTAAATCAGAAAATGTGATGCCTCCAGCTTTGTTCTTCTTGCTCAAGATTGCTTAGGCTATCTGAGGCATTTTGTGATTCCATACAAATTTTAGGATTTTTTTTCTATTTCTGTGAAAAACGCCATTGGAGTTTTGACAAGCATTACCTTGAATCTGTATAGAGGTTTGAATAGTATGGAGATTTTAAAAATGTTAATTATTTTAATTAATGTAGATTGGATATTTTTCCATATACTTGTACCTTCTTCAATTTCTTTCATCAATATTTTACAGTTTTCAGTAACAGATCTTTCATCTCCTTGGTTAAATTTATTCCTAAGTATTTTATTTTTTTTGATGCTATTTTACAGGACATTGTTTTTGTACTGTCTTTTTTAGATAGTTTACTGTCAGTGTGTAGAAACACAACTTGCTGACTTTGTGTCCTGAAGCTTTACTGAATTTATTAGTTCTAACAGTTTTTTTTCTGGAGTCTTCAGGATTTTCTATATACAAGATTGTGTCACCTGAAAACAGAGACAAAGAAAAGGCCAGAACCAGATGGCTTCACTGATGAATTCTAGCAAACATTTAAAGAATTCATACAAATTCTTTTCAAACTTTTCCAAAACATAGAAGAAGAGGGAACTCTTCCAAACTCATTTTATAAGGCCAGCAGATAGACAAGGATGCTACAAGGAAAGCAAATACAGGCCAGTATTCCTGATGAACATAGATGTAAAAATCCTCAACAAAATACTAGCAAACTGAACTCAACAGCACATTAAAAGGATCATATACTATGATCAAGTGAGATATTTCTGGGATGCAAAGATGATTCAACATTTGCAAATCAATAAATATGATATATAATATTAACAGAATAAAGGATAAAATCATATGATCATATCAGTAGAGAAGAAGCAATTAAAAATTCAATATCCTTTCATGATAAGAAATCTCAACAAATTAGGTGTAGAAGGAATGTACCTGAACATAATAAAGGCCATACATGACAAGCTCACAGTTAACATATACTCAGTGGTAAAAAGCTGAAAGTTTCTCCTTTAAGATAAGGAACAAGACAATGATGCTCACTCTCACCACATTTATTCAACACAGTACTAGAAGTCCTAGCCAGAGCAAATAGGCAAAAGAAAAACAAAAAACAGTATCCATGTTAGAAAGGAAGAAGTAGAATTAAGTCTACATATTTCAGATAAAACTATTCCCTTGCCTCTTTTGATTAGTATTTATATAGAATAACAACATTTTTTAAAGTTTTTAATCCAATTTGACAGTCTTGGTCTTTTAATAGGATGATTAATTTATTATACTTCTGATTACTAATATATCTGGATTTATTTCTACATCTTATTCTGAATTTTTTAATTTACTATGCCTTTGTTAGTATCTTGTGTTTTTTTTTTCTTCTTTTATCTTCTATTGACTTGATAGAAATTTCCTTCCTTGTTGGGAAATTAAACATTCTATTTCTATTGTTGCAGTGATTCTATTTCCTTTAAAACTTATACATTTAACTTTATTTCTTCCTAATAAAATCTCAGGTAAATCAATACCACTATTTTCTTTCAAATATATGTAACAAAGTATATTCCTTTCAGGTACTCCTCTTTAGTCATTTAAATTACTATTCAGTATTTAAGTTCCACCTTGTTTTTAAACCCTCCAAAAGTAGTTATTGTTAGTGATCTTAGTATTTTGAAATTTGTTAGGTCAATTGGTTTGGTCACTATTTTTTCTTGTTTTACAAACTTTTCTTATGAATTAAGTTTTTTTCTTGCTGAAGTATATCCTTTAGTATGTCTTTCAGTGAGGGTCTATGGACACCATTTTAATTTTGTTTTTATGTTTATGAATGTCTATGTCTCCCCAGCAATTAGAAAATATTTCATTGTATTCACACATCTATTTTTTCCTAATGAGAAATATTATAGCAATTGAATTATGTCTCTTTATCTGTCATTTCTCTCCAGGTTCTTCACATCTTTTTTTATCTTTGATACCTTATAGTTTCAGAGCACAGTGTCTGGTTATAGGGACTTGAGATGTTTTCTTCCAATCTGAAAATTTACATTTCTCTTCAATCTGGAACATTTTTCATCAATATTAGAATAGTGTCTCTTTTCAATTCTCTCTTGTCTGAGTTTGAATTTGATGAATGATGGATAATACAATATAATTCTTTTCTTCTGAGTGATTTCATTAAATCTGGCTTGTACTTGACTAGTATTTTCTGCAGGTATATATTGTTTAACCTACATGAGGTTTTTATTTCCTTATGTGAAGGTATGTATAGTCTCTAGAATTTTTGTCTTTTACTTTTTTGTACACTTCTCTTTTTTAGAATTCAAAGTTGTCAGTCCTGTGGCCCTGAATGATCAATGCTCACTGACCTTTAAACACCAACCATCTCTTAAGAATACATGCTTCAAATATCCCCATGGGCTGGGACAGTTTGTCTACAACTTAATTTTTCAGCTATAAGCACCCTCAACATTTCTGCCACTTGGTAACTTTGAGTTTAACTTTTTTAATGCTCTGATATTTTATTCAACTTTTCTATTTGTTTTGTGGGTGGAGGAAGGAGGACATATCTCAATGTCTTTGTCAGCTAAATTTAACAAATTTTACCCACATAGGCTTTAAGATATTTTTCTTTCTCTATCAGTCATCCATATTTTTTCATAAGAATGTATCTTTATCTATCTATCTGGACAAAGAAATAGTATTAATAGAGACCAAGATCAGATGAATTATTCCATTAAGCAAACAAACCATGAGAATGAGTTAATTATATGGTTAAAACAATACTGGCATTCTGAATTGGTGAATATCCTAACTTATTTAGTGGAATTTATGTAAAGAATTAACTATAATTACATTTGGTAAACCTTGAAGCTTAGGAAACAGTCCTAAACATTTTTATTCAAATAATTGTTCAGCACCATGAGTATATCTGTCAATTACTTGTTAACTGACTGAAACAGGACTATGTAACTACACCATCTGTCACCAATACTCATTCCAAATACCAGTTGATCCCTTACTGTTAAATGCAAATTGACCCTTCATTCAACCAGCAAATTTTATGTACTTGATTCAATTATGTCACTTTGCCACTCCTTTATAATCACCACACATCTGGGTTTATTTTTCCTACGGCAATAATTGTGTCAATAAATATCAACATTTACATCATTGGGGCTTCCCTGGTGGCGCAGTGGTTGAGAGTCCTCCTGCCGATGCAGGGGACACGGGTTCGTGCCCTGGTCCGGGAAGATCCCACATGCCGTGGAGCGGCTGGGCCCGTGAGCCATGGCCGCTGAGCCTGCGCGTCTGGAGCCTGTGCTCCGCAACAGGCGAGGCCACAACAGTGAGAGGCCCGCGTAAAGCAAAAAAAAAAAAAAAAAAAAAAAAAATTTACATCATTTAGCTACTATCATCCTTTTCACTCTAAACATAGCTTCAAAATTGATCTTTTTAACCCTTAGAATTTAATCATAGTATTTTATTTAGTAGTCAGAGTAATTATTTACTTATAATTTTTAACCCAGATTAATAGAAATATTTTAAAATACCCATATCTGGTACTAATACAGTTGAAAATCTATTAGGAATAAAGCAACAAAAATGTGAAACTTTTCAATGTCATTTTGATAAAACCTCTGAAAACAAAACAACTCTGTATTCATTTTAAGGCTAAAATAAACAAAGGTATATTCAAAGCTTCACATGCAGAGATGTTTTTATCTTTGTCTAACTCAGGGGATTCTGTACAAATTATTGTCATTAAAGCTAATGATAATCTTGACTATAACTTCCCTAGGGTCTCAGTAGGAAATTAGAGGCTAGCATTTCTAAAGTTATCTAAAGATAACCATGCTATAGAATAATTTGGATGTTATCCACTGCTTGCAACCCACAGTTTGCTTAAATGGTTTTAATGTTCTATACAACACGCAAGTTAATCATCACTCACAACTGGCATTACGAATGTGGTACCAAAGTTAGGCATCTCATTATAGTGGATACTGTGGTGTGTTGCCCAGAACTCCTCTTCGGGACTGAAACACTCATTTCATCCATGGCTGGGAATGTTGGTGGCCAACAGCTCTCTGATTAATCTCTCTCCAGGAATCAGCCTCAGCCAAAAAGAGCAGGCTGGCTCAAAATCAACCCCCTCCCCAAAGGTGGCCTGCATTCAATGGCTGATGGGTGCATAAAATCTGGCTCCTTGCCTCAAAACACAAAACTCTGAAGGGCCATCCCAGGTGGAGGGCTTTCTGTAAGATGGTCCGAAGCCAATGTTGCAACTGCATCATAGCTCATGTTCTTAACCTGCTCAACATCTCTTCAATCATTTTTCCTATTTATTCCCCAGAGCAATCCCCTGCACATAAATCTCAGAGGCTCAGGGTCTGTTTTTGGGGGAACCTATCCTATGGCACTAGTTTCCCTTGACTTATATGATGTTTCAGTGAAAGCAGCATAACATCTCATTTTCTACAGGAAAAAATTTCACAGTGAATAGAAGTAGCTAGAAAGAAAGAACTGAATGACCTAGGTACCTAATCTGGCAAGCTGGGGACATTTAGAAACACATTTTCAGTTATCAGCAGGAACCTGTTTCAGGCACTCACAGAAACTTTTCTCAAAACAGAGGATAAAATTTCTACTAAAGGACTGTAACAATTCCTTGAATTAACTGGAAGATGATGCATTTTGTAATAGCATTTAATTAACTATAGGGTATGCATTTCCCCTGAATAAAAGTGATGATTTGTCAGAGAACTACTTCATCATTAAGAAAAAGAGGAAAGAAATACAGTATTAATATTAGTATATTAATCAAAACATTTAGGTAGGATACCTCTAACTTAGCTATATGTAATGCACAAATACATAACAATCTGGGTGCTGGCAGTGAAGTAGGGTGAAGATAAGGAGAGTTAAATTAAACCTAAGTCCACAATCTGGTTTCCACTAGGGCTATTGAAATGGTAGATCATGTTTGTACTCACTGAAATGGCAAAGAAAAATAGCAAATCTATTAGATATTTCATTTAAAGAATCCTGAATTCTGGGACACTTGAGCACCTGCCTCTTGCACAATTTGAGAACCTCTAAGGAAGTAGCTCATTTATACCACCTAAGCATTGTTTCACTCATAGATTATGCAACTATAATTTGACAGATGTTTCACTGATTTCAATCGTTGGGAAAGGAAAAGCTCCCCATTAATGAACTGGGAACTGATAAATCAGCATTACATTTGTTCAAAATTTGTTTACTCAGATCACAACACACACACACACACAAATTGCATTTTTTCTTTTCTAAGGAGTACAGAATGAACTCACTAGCCATTACAAACTGTGATTAATCACCAACAGCTGTGCGTTATGTAATGCTATATATGGACCAAAAGACACCATCTTCAGGAGCCCAGTGTCTTATTAATCATGCTTAGGGCTGCGGGGCTATATTGATGAATGCATTTGTGCTAATAAACAAATATAATCTATTGAATTAATGTCCTACAGCTGAAGTTTAGCTTTCTTTCATTCTTATTGATAGTGAAGAGAAAAACATATCTTTCTGCAAATCATTTGTATGTGAATTTATTCTATAAATATGAGCAGTTACATTTTATTTATAATAGATTTGTTCTATGTATGTGTGTAATATATTAAACCTCAGTTCTACCAAAATTGAAGTGATGTAAAGGCCTGTAACTTATGCTTGTCATTGACTTAATTTCTTATATCAAATTAGAAGGAGCAGTCAGAAGCTTATTCTTGAGTCAACAGATGACTAAATTAATGTCATTAGCAATAATGACAACTAGGCAAGAAATTATGATTGGGGACATATAAATCTCTATTACTAAAAAAGGAACTGAAAACACAGACCACTGAAAATAAAGCAATAGCTTCAAACCTTGTGACTAGACAGAATTCAACTTGTAAGAATGACAGCAAAATTTGTGATAATTATCAGATCAAGTGACCTCACGTACAACCCTAACTTTTAGACTTTTACTTTTTCTTTTAGGGCATTGTCTTTGAAAGACCATGATTTGCAAGTAATTCATTCAAGAGAAATGTATTTGCAGCTCCCACTATGTGTCTAACATTATGTTGTCATGGGGATACTAAGGTGATTAGAACAAAATTTTGCCCTCAAGGAGTTTCCAGTCTGGAGGAGGAAAGATAAGTGAAGAAATAATGGCAATAAAATAAGGATAAATACTACAATAAAGGCAAAAACTGATATGATAGCACAGACAAGTAGAAAATTAATTCTGCCAAGGTCAAAGGAAGGTGTGGCTGACGTTAAGATATGCAAAAGGAAAAATAAGTAGAATTTCTCCAGATAGTCAAGATATGGAAGAGAATTCCAGATGCAGGAGCACAAGCGACTAAATCATGGAGGCATGAACTATATGACAAATTCTAGAATAAACTAGGGGAAAATGGGTGAAAGGTGAGGCTGGAAAGGCAGTTTAAAGCCTATATTGAAGTATAATAATATCTACTTTCCTACATTATATGCCATCTTTCAATTTTCCATGGCATTTAGATTAAAAATAGCATTTCAAACAATGGCCTTTAGATTAAAAATAGCATTCAAACAATGAATTAGTAATGATGGCTTTAAATCAACCTGGTCAATAAATACCAAAAAAAAAAGGGTCGATCAACTTCAAAATTATTTGATCTCTGAGCATCTCATTAAGATGCAGTGTGTCACAGAATTCCACTGAGTTGAGAATCAGGAGGCCTGGATCCCTCTTGTAGACTAGATAAATCATTTCACTTCACTGACTGTCAGCTTTTTACTCATCAGTAAAATGATGGTTGAGGTTCAATTTTGCCTTAAGGTCTCTTGCAGCTCTGAGAGTCTGATTCTTATTAAACTGAGTTTCAACCCTAAAAGAAAATCCATTAGAGGGAAATTGTTTTTCTAAAAAGAAGAAAGGCAAGTTAAGCGAAAAACAGGCAAGGATTCAGAGGTCAGATGGAGAACACACTGAATATGAGTTGAAAATGCCATACTCTTCTAAAAGTCAACAATTTCTGTTAAATGGTAGATCCTGCTTTTTCCAAAGGCTGCATGTAGAAAGTTTATTGAAGGTAATTTGAAGTATATTTGCAAATTTCCTTTTCATCTACTTATGTATATGTAGAGAATATATATTCCAGCTATGAATTTATATGTATCTGCTCTAAACTCTCCGGGGGGATTTTTATAAGCAAGATTTCTAGATGTTGATAACACATTCTTGTAAAAGGCAACACAGGACAGAAGAAGCATTGGCTTTGAAATCAGATGCACCTGCCTTTCTGTCCCGGCTCCATGGTATCTAAGTTGCATGACCTTGGGCAAACACTATACCCTCTTCCTAGGCCTCGGTTCCTTGATAGTCAGCAATGGGATAAAAATGTTGAACCACCTCATGGAGTTAATTATCTGAACACCTGGTAGGGGGTGGACACAATATGTGCTAATTGATATCTGCATACCGCGCTTTCCATTGTGCTGCATTAGGCTCCAGTCTAAATTAATGGTAAGTCTTTAGATGAGGCCTAACTTGAGTTCTTCAAAAATAATTCAAGAAATTAAATTTCAAAACACTGATAAGTTTAGAGCTAAACCAAAAAAGTTTTTCTACTGCCCTCCCTTTTATTACTCAAAACAATATCATACAGCATCCAGGTATTTATTACTACATTGATTTTAATCCTCTGATTTTGAGACATAGATATATCGATCTGGATATTTCCCCATCTTTTCTAGATACAAACAGGGTTTTTCTCACAATTGGGTGTTTGTTTCAAAGGAGGAATATATTCCTATATAGTCTATATATAACATCCTATATATAACATCTAAAACCAAGGCAACCGATTAATTCGAACATCAGGAATTCTCAACAAAGAAACCTGTCTAAAGGAACTTGGGTCAGTGCCATGCATTTGTGACAACTCAAACGTACTGACGTGTAATTTAAACTACACATTTAACACATAGAAATCATAAGATTTAAAATAGAATTTTCCATCATGCATCGGAAAATCCCATTTGAGTTTCTACTCAATGGCTTGGGGGGAGAAAAAAGAAATGGTTTCTGATTATGGAAAGGAGCAGAAACATTAGATCTTCTAAGAGATGCAAGCAGTATGTATTAAGATCTTTCCACACAACCTTAAGTAAGTGAGTAAATGGGCATTTGATACTCTGCCTTCCCATCCCCAAAACATATGAGTATATTGTTTTGAAACTTTCTCGTCTTTCATCTTTCTTCCTTAAATTTTTCCTAACTACCACTCTTTAGGCAGGTATTTCTATGGAGTACATTAACTAGAGAGTTTTCAGAGGAATGTGATTTCTTTGTCAACCTAAAAACAAAAGTTTACAGATAAATATGGACTTCAAAGAAACTCTTTTAAAATCTTCTCTTAAAAACAGAACCTCTTTCTTTTTAACTTTATGTTGGGTTGACATCAAAAGCATAAGATTGTTTTTCCTGTTTGGAACAACTCAGTTGGCAGTCACTAATATAGTTTGTTTGAAAGACTTATGAGACAAATAAAAGAGATCTATTTAGGCTGATTTTCTCGTCCAAGGACAATCTGAGGGAGTCTTGCCGAGGGACAATGGGCAGTGCCTACAGAAGACAATGTCCATCTAACCTGGGGGCAAGAAAATGAGTGTGCCCATGCCAAAATAACCCATCTGTAACCTGCTGTTTTAATTACTGGGAACTGCAGTACAAATGACACAAATAACAATGTTAGAGCTTAAGAAGGGGAAATTATCTTAATTGACCTTGGTAGAATTTCTCTGTCCTAAAATGGATGAAGTATATCAATTTTCACAGGTAGTATTAACTCTTTTCTAATTAAAAACTTTATTTCCTGAGAAATGGATAGTAAACAATGTCAGAGTAAAAAAGCTTCTTAAAAGCAGGTTATTTGACAGATAGATATTTGTAATGATATTTATATTCATTCTGCTCATAATTTCTTTATTTCATCTCTTTTATCAATTTTGCTTTTATCTTATAAAAATTCCTATACATATTTTAACCTATTTTCTATTCAATGCACACAAGTTTATATCTCCACTTTTTAATGTATGTTGTAAAGTTTTAATGTATAACATAAATCTTGTTACAGCATTACCCAAGAAGAAAAAGTAGTAAAAAATAACATCATACTGACCAAGAAAATTGTACTAAGTATCCTAAACTATGATCAGGGGTCAGTAAACTTTTTCTGGATAAAGTAAGACAATAAATATTTTAGACTCTATCGCTACTACCCAATTCTGTTATAGCACAAAAGCAGCCATAGACAGTAAATGAGAGTGGCTGTATTCTAATAAAGTGTATTAACAAAAACAAGGGACAGTCTGGATTCGGTGGCGCCAGTAGTAGTTTGCAAATTCCAGACATATATAACTAAAAATCAACTTGTAGCAAATTTTTCAAAAATTAAATCATGGTATAAACAGTAGGAAAGAAGTTCAAATTTAAAGTTTTTCTTTAGTAACAATGAAGCGCAACATGGTACTGGTTCATTTGCTTGCAGTGCTTTCTGCTATGTTTTTCCTGGTATGTTTTTCCGAGTTTAAATGCTTCTGCAACATGTTTAAATGTGTCGTTATCAAATGCCAGGTTAGATGTAAAGGATGAACTAGAAGAGGCTGATACCACACCAACTTCCTGTTTGGCTAATATAAAGGTTTCAGCCTCCTTATTCAAAAGCAACATTCCAAATGCATGAAGTCTACAAGTGAGATTCTTCACAAGTACTGGTTAATAAGTAAAGTGACACTAAAGAGAAAGTATGTCTCTATAACGAAGTCCAGAAGTGAAAATTAGCATCACAGAGGTCTTTAACTTCTCTGCGGAATGTTTAGTCCAAGTATTGACCCATTGCTGTTCCCCAAGAACAAAATGAGTAGAGGTGGCTTCCCGGGAAAGAGGCATTGACAGTTGAGATCAAATGTATAAAACCTGTATTGATGCATTTTCATTGCTTGAATCATATTAGGAAAAAAATGGATCTTTTCCTTTGTTTCCTGTCTCAAGCATTAACAAGACTCAAGAGCTTGCCAGAGATATCCATTACTCTCCGTTCAACAGGTGCTTAATCTAGTAATAAATAACAAAATATATTTCCCTTTGAAAAAGTGAGAGCACGAAGATGAAACAAACAGGCTTAAATAAATTGTAGGGAAGATTTGTATTCAAATGCCATAACAGACTACCCTGGAAAAGTGTGAGAAATCTATTTCTTTGGTATTTAAAAATTAAAACATAAAGTAATAGTAAGCAAATGATATATAGATTATTTATATTGAAACACCATGATTTGAAATTAACCTGTTATCAAGTTTTAAAAAATTGATCCAAATAGTTCCATAATTTATGTGATTATTTCAGTATCCATTTATCTCCCTACAGCTCTTCCTTCATTCATTTATTCAACACAAAGATACTCACCAAGGCAGGTGATATCACGGTGAAAACATAAGAGCCTTGCCCTTCATAATTTAGGAAGAATTTGATGTGCGAAGAGACAACTACTATAAAAGAAAGTCTTTTTGTTATACTGTAGTTTCTTCAGTTCATCATTGTCTTATTGGATAGACAGACAGGATGGGAGAAAAGAAAGATGATGTCCAGGCTGTGGAACAACTTGTGCAAAAGCCCAGAAGCTTCCCTAAAATGTCAACATGTGAAAATGACAGAAATTTGGTACAACTGGAGCAGAGTGGAGCCAGGAAAGGAATGGGCCTGGGGAGATAGATGGCAAACCATCATGAGAGGTCTCGTGGAGATCCTGCACTGGAGTGAAACAAAGAGGAGTCCACAAAACAAACGAATTCGGCAGAGGAAGATTAAATGCAAGGCTAGGAGTTTCCGGTCTGTTTTGTTTCCGATTCAAATTTAAATAGAGAGATTTGTATTGAATCCTGCAAAGAGCAGGAATGTAAACACTCAAACTCTAGAATCCAGCATTTTCTTTAACAGTTTTACTCTATCAAAACCAGAGACAACAGCAGCTGTGTCCAATGTCTGTGAAGAGGATGGTTGAATTAAGTCCCTTTGGGGCAGTACTGTTATGACCATAAATTATAATTAAAATATATTGCTTTCTTTCTATTTTGAATGGTTCTATTATGCTTCCTGTTTCCTGTCTCACAAAAACATTAAACACACAAACATTTCCTTGAACACACCCACATTATCTAGTGTCCCCTCTCCTCCAAGTCAGACATGCCTCATTCTCCACTGCCCCCATCTCACTAGACTTAAAAAAAGAAAAAAAAAATGAAGCATGCCAACCTATGGCAAGGGGGAACGGGGAGATGAAAAAGTTCATGAGAAAACAAAAATCAGGAGATGGGGGGCTAGATTATAAAAAGAAAAACAACTTTTAAATTGTTTTTCAGATCATTGTGTGAGTTTATGTTTTCAATTTTGTTTGGACACTGATTAGGGAACCTCTATTTATTTTTACATGGTTAATGATTAAAATTGCAAACAAGAATTAAGAATGTTTTCACCTTAGGGTTTCCCTAGTTGGTGCAGTGGTTAAGAATCCGCCTGCCAATGCAGGGGACACGGGTTCAAGCCCTGGTCCGGGAAGATCCCACATGCCACGGAGCAAATAAGCCCGTGCGCCACAACTACTGAGCCTGTGCTCTAGAGCCCACGAGCCGTAACTACTGAAGCCTGTGCGCCTAGAGCCCGTGCTCCGCAACAAGAAAAGCCACCACAATGAGAAGCCCACGCACCACAACGAAGAGTAAACTCCGCTCGCTGCAACTAGAGAAAGCCTGCGCTCAGCAACAAAGATCCAACGTAGCCTAAATTAAATAAAAATAAATAAATAAAAAGAATGTTTTCACCTTAGCCCTTTCTTTACCCTCAAAATAAAACAATCGAGGATGTATTTCTCGATTTCATTTGACATGTAGGAAGCAAAAAGCTTAGCCTGGGTTACAGATGGAGGCATATTTCTTCATCCACTTCCCATCATTCTTTAATATGTTATATTCTCTTCTGCCTTCACTTTGCTTTGCTCATATTTTTTCTCTTCCATGAAGCACTGCTCTCCTTCCCCCTACTTTAAACAACGTGACTGCTTTTCATCTTTCAATACCTAGTTCGTGTATCTCCTTTTTGTTGAAATCTTCTGATTCTCCCTGAGTTAGGTGCCCACCTTTTGGTTCTCATTGCCCTTATGATCATCTTTCTAATGTGGCATTTATAAAGTTGAATTCTAATTCTTTGCCTATTTTCCTGCACTAAGCTGTGACTTTCTTGAGAACAAGATCATGTGTGATTGCAATTTTTATATATGCCATCACTAGTAAAATGGCAGGCACGTAGTAAGCTCTCAGTAAATATTGAATTAAATAGTAATCAGCATAAGAAATACAAAGTACCAATGAAATTAGACAACTGTTACTCAAATTATTATGCATATTACAGGATCCATTAGTTCATCTAACGTCATTTTCTTTCTTTTAAAATCCAAACAGGTAGCTGTTTTTCTAAGTTGAAACAAAAATCTTTGCTTATCTTTGCTTCCCAGTGGTTTAGAATAAATCAAAGGAATTAAGCCACATTGTCCCTTAACCTTTAAATTGAAAAGCAAAATTAGGATGTTTTCACATTTGTAATATATAATACATTCTTAAACATATGTAAATAATAGTGGGTTTCCACTTTCATGTAATATTGATAATCATGTAATATTGTTTTTAATCATTGCAATTAGCCTCAGAAGTTCCCCAACAGGAACTAAGATGATTAAGCAATAAAACAAACTAAAATATAAAATAATACATTTTAATTGTTCTGCATTTGAGGGTTTGGTTATTAGTTTTTTGTTTTCTTGGACTGAATTCTACCTAGAGGAAATGTTTAGCCTTAAGGCTAGAGAACACTAATAATTACTTAAGTTCTTGAGTATATTATTTGCTAAGACTCTGTCAGCTTTGTCATTAGAGATTTTTCTTCCTCAGTTGGAGGAAATGCAGCTATTATAGATCTTTTGAAGACCTCTGGTGGTAAAAAGGAAGCATTGTTCACCTCCTACTTCACAATTCACGAAGTTAAATTTCCCTTGGTGCACTTTCTGTTATTTAATTTCTGTTTTGCACAGGAATAATTCAAAAACTAATATAGTTTCCCAAGATATGTACTTCTGTTCTATTACTTGAGTCTTAACTTTTTCAACTATAAATTGAGTAAACAAAAACACCAACAAGAACAACAAAAACCCAAACAGTTAATCATAGTGAAGATACTTATTTATTTACTTTTGGCTGCATTGGGTCTTTGTTGCTGCACTCAGGTTTTCTCTAGTTGCAGTGAGCAGGGGTTACTCTTCGTTGCAGTGCGCAGGCTGCTCATTGCCATGGCTTCTCTTGTTGCGAAGCATAGGCTCTAGGTGTGTGGGCTTCAGTAGTTGTGGCACGTGGGCTCAGTAGTTGTGGCTCACGGGCTTAGTTGCTCCGTGGCATGTGGGATCTTTCTGGACCAGGGTTTGAACCCATGTCCCCTGCATTGGCAGGCAGATTCTTAACTGCTGCGCCACCAGGGAAGCCCACAAATTTATTCTTTATTGTTTCTAAGTATAGAAGTTGGACCAGAAAAGAAGACAGTTTTTCAGTTCAATATAACAATGCTCTCTGTCAAACATGAAAAGGAATATTCACAAAGTTGAGTTTTTAAGCTCTAGCTGAATAACCATTTGTCAAGCAAGCTACAGAAGGGAGCTTTACATGGGACACATGACCTCTGCAGGTCTTCTTGCTTCAATATTTGAGAATTTTTCATCTATAATTCATCCCATCTTTGCAAACAAATTCATATTAATAACTTGCCATTTATACGAGCCATACCCAAATATAAACTTTGTTTACATGTAAATTTAGGCAAGTTCTCACCTCAATCTGGGACTCAGTTGTCTCCTATGCAAAAATGAAGGGATGGTGGTTGACTAAAATTCTGAGCATCAGAAACTGGATGCAATGCCATACTTATTGGACTTCAAATAGACCTAGTTTTAAGTTGCATCTCTGACATAATTATTAGGTCATACAATTAAGTTCCCGGAGGTTCAATGTATTGTCTACAATATGGGAGCCACCTTCCAACATCCATTTAGTGCTTTAATTCCTTCTACAATATCACCTTCAAATATGGAAAACACTCAACGATTGCTATAAAATTATTTTCAATATATCACTGAAATCTGTCTTTCTGTAATTTTTATCCATTAGCATAGGTAACTCTTAAAAGACAAGAGTCCTCTCCTTCTCTCTTTCACATCTGTTCAAATGCTTAAGAAATTGCTTATGCTGCTAGTTAGCTAAAAATTCTTCCCACTGTCCTCATTTGATATAGTTTCAAGTTTTCTTACTGTTCTCATAATTCGCCTATGAGCTGTCTCCAGTAGGGCTGATATAAATTTAAAATAGAGCATACAGCAAGATAAAGTTTACTAGAGTTAGTAAAAGGCTGCTTCCTTCTCTGATTGCCTTAAAACTTTATGCACCTGGAATGATCCAGCCAAACTGAGAAGAAAAGGGAATAGGAATAGATAATCTTTTAAAATTCATTTCAGCCTCACATTACAGTTGCATGAATCTTCCATGTAGATGCCCCATTACTACAATCTGAGTTCAAAGGAACAACTTGGGTCATACATTCAAAATGAATGTCCCAGTTCACCTTACACGTTGTCAGTGGCCCGGAAAACTTGTAAAATCATTTTTATAGAAAACTAAATTTCCCAAGGTTTTACTGATTTAGTAGTTTCCAGTAAATGAAACAAATAGGTCATATTTCTTCTCTCTCTGCATATATTGCAACATTTTACTATAGATATCTATGTTTAGCTTGTATTTTTCTTTATTCCACTATTATTTACACATAAATAATAATTAGCTCCCTGTCAAGCTAAAACTTAGATGTTAACTTCATAATTATAATTTTATGATACAGACATCATTAGTGAATGGACAATTACAGAACACAGGCTAAAACTGGATTATAAAATGAGATTCTACAGAAAATCTGTCATAGTCCAGAAAAAGCTACAGATTACTTTAACAGAGAATATTTAGGCCTTCTGGGAAGGATTCACTGTCCATAGGTTGTTTCCAAAAAACAGTTATTTGGTGTCACATTAACAAAGAGTATAAAATAGGTTTCCAAAAGGGCTAATAAAAAATTCAGTCAATGTAAACATTAGAAGCCTTCATTGTGGGGTAAGAACCAGATAACCAATATTATAATTAGGACTCTGTTTTGGGCCTCATTACAAGAAAGACAACAGATACAGAGTAGAGCTTGAACTGAAAAAAACCCAGTTTCAGAAAAGTAAACTTTCTGCGTTTCAGTCACCTCATCTGTTATAAACACTTACCTTGAAGAGTTTCTGTGACAGTTAAAATAGGCTACAAATGATGAATTTTAGAACATGCATGTCTCAATTTCATATATGAGAGATAAATATTGTTTAATTTAGACCAAACAATTATAAGAATAAACATATTTTCTTTTAAGTAGAAAAAAATACGACAGTTAAAAATTTGCCATTATTTAACTACTCACATCCCCTCAACATTAGCGTTTTATTGTACAATTAGAGATTGCCTTTCCTACAAGTAAGTGAAATGATTCAGGAATTAATATAGAAATTTTACAATTATTATATAGATCTCAGTATTGAAAATCTGTTATATTAAAACTTAAGGGTCTTGATAAAAATGTTTCCCTTAAGATGTTCTACCAAAAAAAAAAAACAAACTGACTAAACTGTACACATATGAAGATTACTCTTTGATTATGGAGATGGATAGAAGTATTAGAGTCAAATCTTATTTATGGTTTCAGCACTCTGCTTCATGGTTTGCCTGATTATGTCTAATAAAAGTGAGTCATATTGTGTAACAGGTGCTAAAATTGCTATAACACTACAGATTGAAATTTATTACATTAAGGTTCAGAAATATATATACCTCATTCACTAGGCCTGAAGTGGAAGATTCTTCAGTGGAATGCCGTCATTAGCACTCTCTAATCCATAGGCGTACCTGTTTGGGAAGGAAGTTATAATTTTCTCATTACTCAAAATCATCTCTATTAATGTAATTAGACATGGATACTTCTAATATAAAAATAAAATAGAATAAACATTATGTTACTTGAGAAGAAACATTAAAAAGCAAGATTTAAAGAAATGTAAAATTTTAAATATAAAAAGGTCACCTATTAATTAATTCTGAAATACACCTTAATATACTACAAAAATCACACAGAGTTGGCAAAATAACTATTATCTTAATTTTCAAATGAGAAAATGGAAGTTCAGAGAAGTTAGGTGTATAACCATAGATCACATTCTTAGCAAGGGGCAGGACTGGAACTTGCACCCAGGTCTTCAGGTTCCAAAATCAGAAGATTATACTTCAGAGAAAACTTCACAGTGGGCAACTACAGACATGTTGTTGACAATAAAGCACATGGTCTCAGAATCCTATTACTGAAGAGTCTATGTATGTCTTGTTGCAATAATTTAGTAAGCTTCAGGGCTTCCAACAACCTCATAACAGTTTAAATATCTGCAGCCTTTTTTGTCTTCTTTTCAATATTTATCTTCATACTGTAGACAGAGCACCCAAGAGAACTGTCTACAATGATGGAAATAGGCTACATCTGTACTATCCAAAATGGTAGCCAATATCCCCATGGGACTATTGAGAACTTGAAATGTGGCTAATGTGATGGAGAAACTGAATTTTTTGTTTTGTTTAATTTTAATTGATTTTAATTTAACATGCCACATGTGGTTGATGGCCACTATATTGTACAGCGCAGCTAAAGACAATATAGTGTTATAGCTCCATGTTTTGAGACCTGTTTCTTCTAATGTAAAGCAGTGGAAGATACCAATTAAAAAAAAAGAGAGAAAATTAAAAGAAACAGTTGAGATCTGAAATAAGACAACCATCTCTGTAGCATAGGTATGGAGTCAAAACACAAACATGGGCCAGCCAAGTTTAGCATCTGTAAGAAGTCAGGGCCAGATGGGAATTCCCAACTCGGCAAGTATGAGAAACTTAAAGTGATCCATGCCAGCTTAGGCAATAAAACAAATTTCATCCTACTCAAGGTTTGGTCAATTGTCCCAGTCTGTGACCAAACTCTGCCAGAGGTTAAAACTTAGATTAAGCAAGGAAAGTAGAAGCAAGCAAGTGCAGCCTAGAGGTCAGGACATGGGCCATATTCTCACCTAGCTAGTGACTAGTTTCCAGGGCTCCTGAATCTCTGAGGAACAGGAGCCCTGAGTCGCAAATACAAGACCTAGTTCAGGTCTGAGGTTCTAGCAAGTTTGGATGGAGAAAATTATAAAACTGCCAATAAGAAGTGGGTAAAAGCAGGTGAGGTAGAAATAAAATCTTCCACTCATTATAAGCCTCTAAATAATGAATAGGGAGATAGCCTACCACCTTAAAAAATAGCTGATAAATTTACTCTAAATAAAATGAAAACAAGGCAATCTGAAAATATTTTTAGAAATATGAACGTTTAGCATCCTTACCGAGCACAAAGAAGAGATAGTGCTTATCAAAATGAACAAGAAATTATGAAACCATCATGAAGAAATTATGCAAGAATGGGTGAAAACAAAATGGAAATACTAAGAAATGATCAAATAAATTCATTGAAACTGAAAACTTAAAATAAGGTAAACTCCGACCTGAAGTATTGTAAAAAGAAAATTAGTAAATTCAAAGATGTAGAAAACTTCATCCAAAATGTAGACTAAAAACATAACAAAATAGAAACTTTAAAAACAAGGTAAAAATTATAGCTTGGGAGACTCCAGCATACACATAACAGTAATTCCAGAAAATGAAGAATAAAGTAAAAATGTAAAATGACATATATAAGTTAAAAAAATCAGTAAACACAAACAAAATCTAGCTAGATGCTTGCTCCAATATACTCCTTAAATATGAAGTGGGAAGTTTAACAGTGAAGATTGATAAATAGTCTCCAAGAATATAATAACCAATAAACAAATGATAGTAAATAACATAATAAAAATGGAAAAGATAATAATCATTTCTATGTAAACACATAAATGCATTGCCTTAAAATATGTAAAGTAAACATTATGGAATTATAAGATATTGATAAAAGTCACAAATATAATTGGATATTTAAATCTATTTCTTTTATACATGGATAGATTGAGTCAATTACTGACAACAGAGAGGATTTAAAGAACACAATAAACTCAATTACACAGACATATAATTGAGAATCCTACACCCAATAAATAATAATCTTTTCAAGCTTGCCTGAAACATTTTCAATATTTAGCCGTACTATTAAAAGATGACTTAGGGGCTTCCCTGGTGGTGCAGTGGTTGAGAGTCTACCTGCTGATGCAGGGGACACGGGTTCGTGCCCCGGCCCGGGAAGATCCCACATGCCGCAGAGCGTCTGGGCCCGTGAGCCGTGGCCGCTGAGCCTGCGCGTCCGGAGCCTGTGCTCCGCAACGGGAGAGGCCACAACAGTGAGAGGCTCGCGTATCGCAAAAAAAAAAAAAAAAAAAAAAGATGACTTATATTTACTTATAAATTACCAAAAGAAAGATTCTAGCTTGATTTTTTCTTTGCTCAGCCTATAAATAAAACAAAAGCTCTTCAGACAAATAACACTGCTCTTTTCTGCAGACACTGGCAATTTTTATTTTCCTCCACTAGAAAATATTAACTGACTTTTGAACATTAACAAGGAACTGCTTCTATTTTAAAGGTGCAGAGGGGGAAGAAAGACTATCTTGTAGGGGAAAATTCTTATTACAAACTAAGCACTCTTCTAACAAAATTCGTAGTCTGAAGTATAGTAACATTTCATTTATAGTCACATTTCTTTTCTAAAAAATAAAGGACATAGGTAAATTCTGATGGTAGGAAATACCCAGCCTTTTCTATCCATCCACAAACTTTCCCCAGTTCTCCCCAAGCATACTTAGATTCTTCCACATAGTCAGTATTTGATTGAATAAAAGAAAATATGTTGTCAAAGTAACCAAGAGTTTTCATTATCACTCAAACCTGTGTTAGCAATTACCAATGCCCATATTCCTTAGGAAATGACTCATTGTAATGAAAGTACCATTGCCTTGATTCTGACAAGTTGGTGCTCGGTTGGTTGGTGGATCTTTTCACAAAAACAATAACTCATGTTAGGGACATAATTTATCTACAGTTACACATTAGACTGGTATGAAAATAAAACTCCAGTGCACCGTACAACTATCGTACCTTCCATAATTGATTTTTGTATAACCAAAAGATGTGTAACTACACTTAATTTAATCACCCTCTAATGTTTATTTCCATTTGCAGATATAATCGCATTTTGAAATTCGTTGACACTGTAATGGTATAATAGAGTCTATCTAAAGCTTGCTAACTTTTTAACTGACTTTTTTCATTACTCTTGTACAGAAGAACACACATAGAACCTAAACTAACTGTGACTTGTTTATTACATTTATACTAAAATATTTTGCCAAATCAGTTGCACACATTTATTTCTAATTAGATTTTCATTTTAATCATATTGAGGACGCAATCACTTTAAAGTCTGCTAAAACTTCTAAATAGGCAGCAGAACTTTATGCAATTATAGCACAATTTGCATAACAATATTGGGCAATGAACACATCCATAAGTATATATTTCTCTAAGGATTTTCTCTAGGCTTGGACTTGCCTTGCTCTATTTTCCCTGTATGCAGGAGTCTTTTGGCTGTACCGCAGTTCCAGTGAGTTGGCTTCCTCTACTTGCTCTTAAATTCCCTTCCTACCTGTGTCTTGTAACATGTCAAAACCAATGGTCTATCATATGTGAAATCTTTAGACCATGACAAGCACTCAAGTACTGTTGCCTGAATCACCGGCTGCATTTACTGAACAGGCAGATCCTCCTCGACAACCTGCAATGTCTACCTGCCCCTCACTGGCTACTGTTAAAGTCTGTCCTGGATCCTTCATCTGCCGTGGTAGTGCTGTGTACTCGTCAGGCCTTAGCAACCCCAATACCACCTGAGACCCAGTGCTGACAGACATTCAGAAGTCGATTCAATCTGCATTGTCAGGGAAGACAGCACAGGGGAGAGTGTTGGGTTTGTTTGTTTGTTTCTTTTAAAAACTGATTTTTATTCTCAGAAATGTCTCCTTGTATTCCTCCAAAGAAAGCAGTGTTCAATGAAGAACAAAGAAGGAGAATGAAGCAGAAAAGGAGGAGGAGGGGTGGAAGAGGAAGAAAAGAGGAGGAGAAATGAAAAGGAAGAGTTATATTAAAGGCTGTTTGTCATGAGAGGTGAACTCATAGAAAATTTTCTCTGAAGATGTTAGAAGTCAACTCGTAATTGAAACTTCTCTTTTGCATATTTAGTGAATGATCCCGCTCTACTTGAGGAGGCAAACGGGAAATGAGATATAATTTTCCCCTAGCAGCTCAAGGAGCGTGCACTGTTTACTCGTGATTTATTGATGAAAGGATCAATAGCACTTTCTCCGTTTCCAGCTATTATTTCAACAAATAACAGTGTAACCTTGCTTGGATTCAGTGCCCCAGACACAAAAGGAAATGCAGTTCAGCAGTCTACCTTTCATCGACATCGTGTCCCAGACTGGTCCTTTCGTGGAGAGACTGCAGAGCAGATGAGGGACAGAATTGGTTTCCAATATTCTTTTCGCTGGAATTTACTTTATTCCTCACATGACAATATTCAACATCAGGCATTTAGCAAAACTATAATCACATATACTTTTTAAGTTAGGAAATGTACTGTTTTCATGTAATGTTTGTCATTAGTTAAAGTTACATTGCTTTATATATAACTTTCCAGATAATGATTTTGAAATTGGGTATTGATAAACATTGAGATCTTAGTTCTCCAGCCAGGGGTCGAACCCAGGCCCCCCTAACCACTGGACCACAAGGGAATTCCTGAAAAATATCGACTCTTAAAGTACTAAATCAATTATACCTAATATGATTTCTCTAAACCATATAGCTCCACATTCAATAATAAGAAATTTTGTCAATTTCCATTGCCATCTCTGGAAAACTCCACTGAACTTCATTTGAGAAAAATTTGTTTACAAGGTTATTAATAGGGTTTATTTTCCTAAGGATAGATAGACTCATAGAGAAGAGGGGGAAGATGGCGGAAGAGTAAGACGCGGAGATCACCTTCCTCCCCACAGATACACCAGAAATACATCTACACGTGGAACAACTCCTACAGAACACCTACTGAATGCTGGCAGAAGACCTCAGACCTCCCAAAAGACAAGAAACTGCCCACGTACCTGGGTAGGGCAAAAGAAAAAAGAATAAACTGAGACAAAAGAATAGTGACGGGACCTGCACCAGTGGGCAGGAGCCGTGAAGGAGGAAAGGTTTCCACACACTAGGACGCCCCTTCGCGGGCAGAGACTGTGGGTGGCGGAGGGGGGTGGGGAGCTTCGGAGCCGCGGAGGAGAGCGTAGCAACAGGGGTGCAGAGGGCAAAGCGGGGAGATTTCCGCACAGAGGATCGGTGCAGACCAGCACTCACCAGCCCGAGAGGCTTGTCTGCTCACCCGCCGGGGTGGGCGGGGCTGGGATCTGAGGCTTGGGCTTCCGTTGGATCCCAGGGAGAGGACTGGCGGCGTGAACACAGCCTGAAGGGGTTAGTACACCACGGCTAGCCGGGAGGGAGTCTGGGAAACAGTCTGGAGCTGCCGAAGAGGCAAGAGACTTTTTCTTCCCTCTTTGTTTCCTGGTGCGCGAGGAGAGGGGATTAAGAGCGCCGCTTAAAGGAGCTCCAGAGACGGCACGAGCCGCGGCTATCAGCCCGGACCCCAGAGACGGGCATGAGGCGCTAAGGCCGCTGCTGCCGCCACCAAGAAGCCTGTGTGCGAGCACAGGTCACTATCCACACCTCCCTTCCGGGGAGCCTGTGCAGCCCTCCACTGCCAGGGTCCCGGGATCCAGGGACAACTTCCCAGGGAGAATGCACGGCGTGCCTCAGGCTGGTGCAACGTCACGCTGGCCTCTGCTGCCGCACTCCGTGCCCCTCCCTCCCCCTGGCCTGAGTGAGCCAGAGCCCCCGAATCAGCTGCTCCTTTAACCTGGTCCTGTCTGAGCGAAGAACAGATGCCCTTCAGCGACCTACACGCAGAGGCGGGTCCAAATCCAAAGCTGAACCCCGGGAGCTGTGCGAACAAAGAAGAGAAAGGGAAGTTTCTCCCAGCAGCCTCATGATCAGCAGATTAAATCTCCACAATCAACTGGAGGTACCCTGCACTGGTGGAATACCTGAAGAGACAAAGAATCATCCCAAACTGAGGAGGTGGACTTTGAGAGCAAGATACATTATTTTTTCCCCTTTTCCTCTTTTTGTGAGTGTGTACGTGTATGCTTCTGTGTGAGATTTTGTCTGTATAGCTTTGCTTTCACCATTTGCCCTAGGGTTCTGTCCGTCCGTTTTTATTGTTTGTTTTTTTTATTTTAAAATATTTTTTTGTTCTTAGTAATTATTTTTTATTTTAATAACTTTATTTTATTTATCTTTATTTTATTTTATCCTCTTTCTTTCTTTCTACTTTTTCTCCCTTTTATTCTGAGCCGTGTGGATGAAAGTCTCTTGGTGCTGCAGCCACAAGTCAGTAATGTGTCTCTGACGTGGGAGAGCCAACTTCAGGACACTGGTCCACAAGAGACCTCCCAGCTCCACGTAATATCAAATGGCGAAAATCTCGCAGAGATCTCCATCTCAACACCAACACCCAGCTTCACTCAACGACCAGCAAGCTACACTGCTGGACACCCTATGCTAAACAACTAGCAAGACAGGAACACAACCCCACCCATTAGCAGAGAGGCTGACTAAAATCATAATAAGGCCACAGACACCCCAAAACACACCACCAGACGTGGACCTGCCCACCAGAAAGACAAGATCCAGCTTCATCCACCAGAACACAGGCACTAGTCCCCCACCAGGAAGCCTACACGATCCACTGAACCAACTTTGCCCACTGGGGACAGACACCAGAAACAACGGGAACTATGAACCTGCAGCCTGCAAAAAGGAGACCCCAAACACAGTAAGATAAGCAAAGTGAGAAGACCAAAAAACACACAGCAGATGAAGGAGCAAGATAAAAACCCACCAGACCTAAAAAATGAAGAGAAAATAGGCAGTCTACTTGAAAAAGAATTCAGAATAATGATAGTAAAGATGATCCAAAATCTTGGAAATAGAATACAGAAAATGCAGGAAACAATTAACAAGGGCCTAGGAGAACTAAAGAGGAAACAAGCAATGAAGAACAACACAATAAATGAAATAAAAAATACTCTAGATGGGATCAGTAGCAGAATAACTAAGGCAGAAGAATGGATAAGTGACCTGGAAGATAAAAGAGTGAAAATAACTACTGCAGAGCAGAATAAAGAAAAAAGAACAAAAAGAACTGAGGACAGTCTCAGAGACCTCTGGGACAACATTAAATGCACCAACGTTCGAATTATAGGGTTCCCAGAAGAAGAGAAAAAGAAAGGGACAGAGAAAATATTTGAAGAGATTATAGTTGAAAACTTCCCTAATATGGGAAAGGAAATAGTTATTCAAATCCAGGAAGCACAGAGAGTCCCATACAGGCTAAATCCAAGGAGAAACACACCAAGACACATATTAATCAAACTAACAAAAAATAAATACAAAGAAAACATATTAAAAGCAGCAAGGGAAAAACAACAAACAACACACAAGGGAATCCCCATAAGCTTAACAGCTGATCTTTCAGCAGAAACTCTGCAAGCCAGAAGGGACTGGTAGGACATATTTAAAGCAATGAAGGAGGAAAAACCTACAACCAAGATTACTCTACCCAGCAAGAATCTCATTCAGATTTGATGGAGAAATTAAAACCTTTACAAACAGGAAAAGCTGAGAGAGTTCAGAACCACCAAACCAGCTTTACAACAAATGCTAAAGGAACTTCTCGAGGCAAGAAACACAAGAGAAGGAAAAGACCTACAATAACAAACCCAAAACAATTAAGAAAATGGGAATAGGAACATACATATCGATAATTACCTTAAATGTAAATGGATTAAATGCTCCCACCAAAAGACACAGACTGGCTGAATGGATACAAAAACAAGACCCATATATATGCTGTCTACAAGTGACCCACTTCAGACCTAGGGACACATACAGACTGAAAGTGAGGGCATGGAAAAAGATATTCCACGCAAATGGGAACCAAAAGAAAGTTGGAGTAGCAATTCTCATATCAGACAAATAGACTTTAAAATAAAGACTATTACAAGAGACAAAGAAGGACACTACATAAAGATCAAGGGACTGATCCAAGAAGATATAATAATTGTAAATATTTATGCATCCAACATAGAAGCACCTCAATACATAAGGCAAATATAACAGCCATAAAAGGTGAAATCGACAGTAACACATTCATAGTAGGGGACTTTAACACCCCACTTTCACCCATGGACAGATCATCCAAAATGAAAATAAATAAGGAAACATAAGCTTTAAATGATACATTAAACAAGATGGACTTAATTGATATTTATAGGATATTCCATCCAAAAACAACAGAATACACATTCCTCTCAAGTGCTCATGGAACATTCTCCAGGATAGATCATATCTTGGGTCACAAATCAAGCCTCAGTAAATTTAAGAAATTGAAATCGTATCAAATATCTATTCCGACCACAACGCTATGAGACTATATATCAATTACAGGAAAAGACCTGTAGAAAATACAAACACATGGAGGCTAAACAATACACTACTGAATAACGAAGTGATCACTGAAGAAATCAAAGAGGAAATCAAAAAATACCTAGGAACAAATGACAATGGAGACACGACAACCCAGAACCTATGGGGTGCAGCAAAAGCAGTCCTAAGAGGGACGTTTAGAGCAATACAATCCTACCTTAGGAAACAGGAAACATCTCAAATAAACAACCTAACCTTGCACCTAAAACAATTAGAGAGAGAAGAACAAAAAACCCCAAAGTTAGCAGAAGGAAAGAAATCATAAAGATCAGATCAGAAGTAAATGAAAAAGAAATGAGGAAACGATAGGAAAGCTCAATAAAACTAAAAGCTGGTTCTTTGAGAAGATAAACAAAATTGATAAACCATTAGCCAGACTCATCAAGAAAAAAAGGGAGAAGACTCAAATCAATAGAATTAGAAATGAAAAAGAAGTAACAACTGACACTGCAGAAATACAAAAGATCATGAGAGATTACTACAAGCAACTCTATGCCAATAAAATGGACAACCTGGAAGAAATGGACAAATTCTTAGAAATACACAACCTGCCAAGACTGAATCAGGAAGAAATAGAAAATAAGAACAGACCAATCACAAGCACTGAAATTGAAACTGTGATTAAAAATCTTCCAACAAACAAAAGCCCAGGACCAGATGGCTTCACAGGCGAATTCTATCAAACATTTAGAGACGAGCTAACACCTATCCTTCTCAAACTCTTCCAAAATATAGCAGAGGGAGGAACACTCCAAACTCATTCTACAAGGCCACCATCACCCTGATACCAAAACCAGACAAAGATGTCACAAAGAAAGAAAACTACAGGCCAATATCACTGATGAACATAGATGCAAAAATCCTCAACAAAATACTAGCAAACAGAATCCAACAGCACATTAAAAGGATCATACACCATGATCAAGTGGGGTTTATTCCAGGAATGCAAGGATTCTTCAATATATGCAAATCAATCAACGTGATAAACCATATTAACAAATTGAAGGAGAAAAACCATATGATCATCTCAATAGATGCAGAGAAAGCTTTTGACAAAATTCAACATCCATTTATGATAAAAACCCTGTAGAAAGTAGGCATAGAGGGAACTTTCCTCAACATAATAAAGGCCATATATGACAAACCCACAGCCACATCGTCCTCAATGGTGAAAAACTGAAACCATTTCCACTAAGATCAGGAACAAGACAAGGTTGCCCACTCTCACCACTCTTATTCAACATATTTTTGGAAGTTTTAGCCACCGCAATCAGAGAAGAAAAGGAAATAAAAGGAATGCAAATCGGAAAAGAAGAAGTAAAGCTGTCACTATTTGCAGATGACATGATACTATATATAGAGAATCCTAAAGATGCTACCAGAAAACTACTAGAGCTAATCAATGAATTTGGTAAAGTAGCGGGATACAAAATTAATGCACAGAAATCTCTGGCATTCCTATACACTAATGAGGAAAAATGTGAAAGTGAAATGAAGAAAACACACCCATTTAGCATTGTAACAAACAGAAGTAAATATCTAGGAATAAACCTACCTAAGGAGACAAAAGACCTGTATGCAGAAAATTATAAGACACTGATGAAAGAAATTAAAGATCATAGAAATAGATGGAGAGATATACCATGTCCTTGGATTGGAAGAATCAACATTGTGAAAATGACTCTACTATCCAAAGCAATCTACAGATTCAATGCAATCCCGATTAAACTACGACTGCTATTTTTCACAGAACTAGAACAAAAAAATTCACAATTTGTATGGAAACACAAAAGACCCCGAATAGTCAAAGCAATCTTGAGAATGAAAAATGGAGCTGGAGGAATCAGGCTCCCTGACTTCAGATTATACTACAAAGCTACAGTAGTCAAGATGGTATGGTACTGGCACAAAAACAGAAATATAGATTAATGGAACAAGATAGAAAGCCCAGAGATAAACCCACACACATATGGTCACCTTATCTTTGATAAAGGAGGCAGGAATGTACCGTGGAGAAAGGACAGCCTCTTCAATAAGTGGTGCTGGGAAAACTGGACAGCTACATGTAAAAGTATGAGATTAGCACACTCCCTAACACCGTACACAAAAATAAGCTCAAAATGGGTTAAAGACCTTAATATAAGGCCAGAAACTATCAAACTCTTAGAGGAAAACATAGGCAGAACACTCTATAACATAAATCACAGCAAGATCTTTTTGACCCACCTCCTAGAGAAATGGAACTAAAAATAAACAAATGGGACCAAATGAAACTTCAAAGCTTTTGCACAGCAAAGGAAACCATAAGCAAGACCAAAAGACAACCCTCAGAATGGGAGAAAATATTTGCAAATGAAGCAACTGACAAAGGATTAATCTCCAAGACACACAAACAGCACATGCAGCTCAATAACAAAAAAACAAACAACCTGGGCTTCCCTGGTGGCGCAGTGGTTGAGAATCCGCCTGCCGATGCAAGGGACATGGGTTCATGCCCCAGTCCAGGAAGATCCCACATGCCGCGGAGCGGCTGGGCCCGTGAGCCATGGCCACAGAGCCTGCGCGTCCGCAGCCTGTGCTCCACAATGGGAGAGGCCACAACAGTGAGAGGCCCTCGTACCGCAAAAAAAAAAAAAAAAAACCCAATGCAAAAATGGGCAGAGCTAAATAGACATTTCTCCAAAAAAAATATACAGATTTCCAACAAACACATGAAAGAATGCTCAACATCATTAATCATTAGACAAATGCAAATCAAAACTACAATGAGATATCATCTCACACTGATCAGAATGGCCATAATCAAAAAATCTAGAAATAATAAATGCTGGAGAGGGTGTGGAGAAAAGGGAACACTCTTGCACTGCTGGTGGGAATGTGAATTGGTACAGCCGCTATGGAGAACAGTATGGAGTTTCCTTAAAAAACTACAAATAGAACTACCATATAACCCAGTAATCCCACTACTGGGCATATACCCTGAGAAAACCATAATTCAAAAAGAGTCATGTACCAAAATGTTCATTGCAGCTCTATTTACAATAGCCAGGAAATGGAAGCAACCTAAGTGTCCATCAACAGATGAATGGATAAAGAAGATGTGGCACATATATACAATGGAATATTACTCAGTCATAAAAAGGAACGAAACTGAGTTATTTGTAGTGAGGTGGATGGACCTAGAGTCTGTCACACAGAGTGAAGTAAGTCAGAATGATAAAGACAAATACCGTATGCTAACACATATATATGGAATCTAAGGGAAAAAAATGTCATGAAGAACCTAGGGGTAAGACGGGAATAAAGACACAGGCTTACTAGAGAATGGACTTGAGGATATGGGGCGGGGAAGGGTAAGCTGTGACAATGTGAGAGAGTTGCATGGACATATATACACTACCAAATATAAAATAGATAGCTAGTGGGAAGCAGCCGCATAGCACAGGGAGATCAGCTCGGTGGTTTGTGACCACCTAGAGGGGTGGGATAGGGAGGGTTGGAGGGAGGGAGATGCAAGAGAGAAGTGATACGGGAACATATGTATATGTATAACTGATTCACTTTGTTATAAAGCAGAAACTAACACACCATTGTAAAGCAATTATACTCCAATAAAGACGTTAAAACAAACAAACAAACAAAAAACAATGGAAAGATAATGTGTATTTGTATTTTATTGAATCTTTCTATCCAGAGAAACAAACCATCAGTCTATTTATTCATGTCTTCTTTCATTTTCTTCAGTGAATTTTGTCTGTATAATTCTGTACAATTCTGCATAATATGTCAATATAATTTTTTGATAAGTTTGTGTTTTCTAGGAATATAATCACAAAATTTGAAAACAATAATTAAATCATCACTTTACAAAAAGAAAGAATCATAGAGAAATGCAACATGTCAATGATAGAAATACAAAGCTGTACAAAAAATAACGAAAGATTAGAGGTTCTTTAACTGTCTAATCAGAGTAATAATGGAATGAATTATGGGATATTAAACCAATGAAATATTCTGCAGATATTCATAACTGTATCTCTGAGAAATTTATAATAATACAGCAAAATATGATGTGTACTGGTAAAAAGAAAACTAAATAGAATTTGATATTGCTTATATACACCTATGAAAATCCCTAAAGGTGAACATAGATAAAACATTAGAAGAAAATATACTAAAGGATAAAAGACACGACCTTTGAAGGATAATATTTAAAGTGGGTTTTTTTCTCTTATTTCTCCTTTTTGTATTTTCTTAATTTTCTCTAATAAGAAAGGAAAACATTTTTAAAATAAGAAACTGTACAGTTTTTTTCTCCTTTCTTTCAGTTGGATCGCCCCGGTATGGCTTTATTACTTTATAACAGTGACATTTTCTGATCTGGGAAATAACCTCACAAAATGGGAAAGCAAATTCAAAAATCAATGTTCATTTGTTTTAAATTATATGTGATTTTGAATTCTTCATTCTTCACCAATAATCTAAAGGTAACACACAAAAAAGGTAAAACTTGGAAGTCCTGTCATTTTTTATTTAAATCCAACATGGTGGATAGCATGTGTGTAGCATGAAGTGTTACTTTGAAATCATTTTTTTTCCAAAGTGACAAACTACCAAATGAAAAAGAAGACATGTTTGTGAAAAAGTAATTTCCAATATTGTTAGATGGAAATATAACAGGTTTAGCTAAGCAAGGACTAAACAAGGGATCATTTATATATTTAATGAATCACATAGGGAATAAGTTATTTATAGAATTGTAATTTGGTGTATTTGTTAAATTTCACTGGTATTAAAAAAAGCATTATCATAGCACAGTTATTGCTTTTTGAAATTTATTATTTCTTTAATAATCACTATGTGAGAAACTACCCTTTAAAATACGTCTTAGGGTCTTCTTCCATGTAGAACATATGATACCTAATATCATGTGAGCTCTTAATGTAACCATCTGAGAAATAATATAGTATAATTACCTACCATTTTTAATCTATCTTAGCCATTTCCAATACTCATGACCATAACATACAACTGAAAAAGAATAACAATAATAAAAGGACTGACAAACCATATATCAATTCTTAATAGGATACAAAGATTTTCTGGGTTAACAAAGATTCGAGTGAACGTTCCAAATAGTTTACTCAGTTGATGGCCTATTCCAAAGTACGAGACAAATTCAATGCAAATCGTTATTTCATACGGAAAAGCTAGAGTAGCACTTTCAGAATAAAGCAAATTTCCCATGGACTGAATGTGGCACATCTTGGCCTATTTTGTGATAGAGATTGCCAAAAGAGGAGGAAATGTATATCTTATTCTTATTTGAGGACCTAGAGTTCATATTTATTTAAGTATATATTTGATTTATTTAAAGTAATAAATCTAAAATAAGGAGTGTGCTGCAAAATACATAGTATGTAGCCTAGGACAATTCATCTTTTGATACTCTTGATGACATCTCAAAGCAAAATATTATTTATCATAATTATTTTTGGAGAGAATACTAGTTAGTACATAATTTAATTTCTTATAATGACCTAAAGTCACATTTTCTAATCAAAGTTTCAATTCTCCTCCTCCATGTCCTAGATTTTCTGGTCAAATGCAGTCTCAGAAATATATACAAACTTAATCAGAAAAACACTGATGCACTCCAAGGGAAAATACACTGTGTGTGTGTGTGTGTGTGTGTGTGTGTGTGTGTGTGTGTGTGTGTGTATTTTGGGGTGTGGGTCAGGGTAGGGAGAAAGAAAGAAAAGTGGGAGAGAAAACTAGATATCTAGATAGATTTAAACTATATGAAAAATACATACAGAAAAATTAAAGACTGCACATTATATTTCAATAATCCTTGAAAATGTTTTAGCAATATCTGGATCAGAGTAATCAGCTAAATTCTGTATGGTGAGGCTTGCTTTTATGGTTAAGAGCGTCACAATCTAAGAATCTTCATGTTGAACATAAATAACCACTTTTCCTTTTGAGTATAGAAACTGAAGGAGATTGAGCTCGTGGATTTCTAACTAAAAGATGGGATCCAGAAGTTGTTTTACCACACACGCAGATTCTCGACATACCTCATTTTCAGATGACTTGCTTCTTACCCTCAAAGAGGAATACAGAAAATAAAATCAGTTATTGAAATAGTGTTTTTGAACTAATGTGATAACACATACAGAGCTAGACCTAAACATCTTACCAACTGGCATATATTAGGTATTCCAAAATGCAAAATCTGAGGACAACTCAGATGCCTTTAGAATGAGAAATTGAGATACTGCATAAGGAAAAGTTAGGAAGTAATGAAGTGACAATAAATTCATGAAGTGACAACTGTCATAGTTGGCTCTGTAGCAAAACTGAGTCTCTCCAACTAAGGATCATCCCACATTCCCTTGGGGGTTTATGAGTTCTCTGAGAATTCAAAACTTTTACTTTTTCATTTAAAGGTAAGCCTTAAAACTAATTTTGACAAGATTAAAGGTTAAGCACTCTTTTTCAGTGATAATTACCATGTGAGAGACATTTTAAAAGTATAAGCCTTTAGTTTTCCAAGTCAGTGTTTCTCAAACTGGTGAACCTTGGAATTTTCAGGGACTAATAAGAAAATGTCTAATTAGTCACATGAGGCCTGTGAGTCCCAAATCTTCCTGATCATCTGAGGCATTAAATATGTCTTTCCCAGCTCCTCCCTTACAGAGTCAGCAGTCTCAGTAGGGACTGTGGAATGTAAAAATGATAGGATTACCTGAGGTAATTTTTACCGCCAGGCAAGTTTGGCATGTACTGCATTAAAGGAAATTGGCTCTCAAGTATAAAGCTCAGAGGATTAGAGGCAAGAAGAGACATTTGTTTGGCTCCAAAGCCCCTAATATTTTACTACATCAGGTAGAACTCCATTACCACCCACTTCCAAATTCCATCCAGTGCCATAACCAACTAATCAAATTCACTTCAGTATACCATGCAGCTTGGTACTGGTTATTTACCTTATTGTGAAATCAACACTCTTGTATGTGGAATTACAATTTGCAATTCTGTCCTCGTTATCCTGAATTTTCTTCAATAGAACTGTCTTGCCTCTGCATATAAGGAGTTGAAGATGCAGTTAGTAAGCTGAACTATTTGAATTTTAGACACTTCTGGAAATTTATGCAGACAACAGAAAGCATATATGCATTTGATAGTGCTTTAAAAAAGAATCAGAGGACTTCCTGCTCTGATGTGAAGGCAGGCCCATCAGCATGAATCAAAACAAAGGAATCATTTCCTCTTTTTTTTGATGCTAATTCACTCTGGAGTCATCCTTCTGAGTCTCCGCTTAAGGGTTTTAAAAAACTTGGGGAAAATATGTCACAAAATGGATCCATTTTAAATATTACAGGGACTTGCGGGCTTATTCGTTGTTGGCACTTGCAAGTCCTCAATCAACAGTCTAAAAGACAACAGAGCTCACTAATCCCCACTGACTACTTTTAAACAGATTGCAGATTTCAGTATCCAATGGAAACGTAAAGGCAATAGCATGGAAAGATTGCAAAGCAACTCTTCTAGTGTCTGGCCAAGTCAAAGAATAAAGAAGTTCCCCACCTACTTCTTTATATTCACTCAGACAGTGAAGGAAAGTGTACTGACCACTTCTGTCTTCTGGCTCTTTCCCAGCTGGGCAACCTTACCTCACTGCAATTTCCCTTTACCCTACCCTGCTCCAGATATACAGTCACCTTTTTGTTTCTCAAGGCTGAATCCTTCTCATCCTTAAAGATTCCAGGCCCCTTAGAGAGGCCTTCTCTGATAACTCTATATAAAATATCCACTTCTGTCTACTTTCTATCATATCACACCACTTTTTTTTGCATAGAACAGGAACTTTAGCTGTCTTGTTTACATTTGTATACCCAGTACATGTACCAGTCCCTGGATCACAGAAGGTCTTAAATACCTTCACTTCCTTTAAAGTGAAGGAATGAATAAGGGAATGAATTAGTAAATATCCTGTATCTAGTATTCACCTAAACAGTAGAGATGCCAAGTTGAATCAGACATGGTAAACTCACAGAACTTACCGAGCCAGATGAACGTTAGACAAGTTTAATACCCAAGGTCTGTGTTTTAGAAAGATCACTGTGGATGGGTAAAGTATGAAAATGGATTGGAAAAGAGCTGGACTGAATGTAGGCTAAGTACTTTGGAGACTATCACAGTAAAGCAAACAAAAAATTATGAGGCTCCAAAGTAAGGTGGTGATAGAAGGAAAGAAAAAGAAAGTGATCCTAAAGATGTTAAGGAGGGTGAATTAATTGTCTGTAAGAAATGAGGAAGATGTTGAATTTTGATCTTAGAATACAGTCTTAGGTAACTACATAAATAAAGGTGACTTTCACTGAAATAAGGATATAGTAAAAGGATGATGTTGTTGTTAAAATGTATAAGAAGGAGAGAAAATATTATGTGTTAAGATTCTAACATATTGAGTTTGAACTGTCCAATATGTGTGTTCTTTCCACACCACCAAGCAAGTAACTCAGTTCTCTGTGGACACTGACCAGGCATTTCACAAATTTAGCTCAATTCTGACACTATCTATCTGGAGTTAACCATCAAATGCCACAGCTTAAGGGCTCAGTCCCACAAGCCTGCCCCTCTCCCCCACTCCCAATTCAGCACTAATTCCAAATCCAGGTTGTCACCTGTGCTTCTAATTCACAGGCTATAGATCAGAGGTTCCAACACCCGCCTCCTGGGGTTCCATTAATTTACTACAGCAGCTCACAGAAACATTTACTTAATAAATCACCAGTTCATTATAAAGGGTATTATAAAGGATACAGATGAACAGCCAGATGGAAGAGATGTATAGGGTTGGGTCTAGGGAAAGGGGTGGGGAGCTTCCATGCTCGCCCACTGTACCACTCTCTCCAGATCTCCATGTGTTCACCAGTCTGGAAACTCTCTGAAGCTCATCCTTTCGGGCTTTCCTTGGAGGCTTCATTTCTTAGACATGACTGATTAAATCATTGGCCATTAGTGATTGGACTCAATCTCCAGACCCTCTCCCCTCCCCAGATGTGGGGTTGGGGTAGGAGTAGGCGGGAGTACTGAAAGTTCCAACCCTCTAATCATGTGGTTGGCTCCACTAGCAACCAGCCCTCAGCCTTAGGTTACCTAGGGGCTTTTCAAAAGTCACTTCATGAGCATAACAGAAGACACCCATTGCTCTCATCACTTAGGAAATCCCAGGGACTCAGGACTTCTGTGCCACGAATGGGGACAAAGACCAAATATATATTTCTCTTTACAAACCAGACTGTGACAGCTGTCTGTTGGATCCAGAACTTGAGATGTTCAGGGGGCATTTAGATAGATGTATCTGAATATTCCGGACAGAGATATAGGTTGGAAGTTTAAATGGGGCATCTTTGGTACATACAGAGATTGTACTAAAAACCATAGAAAGCAAGGAAATAAGCCAAAGAGCTCTAATAGAAATAGAACACACGAAGGTCAAGGACAAAATCGGAAGGTGTACATGAAAATAGGCACTCATAGAAACACATGCAACACATGCATCAAGGGGTGGCTGGCTTAGCATTCATAAAAGGAATAAAAATTTCCACTGCACCTGGCTAAAACGATTGCCCATACAGCGTAGTTATAAAGTAGAACAGTCCCCTTGGGAAGGCCATGTGCTGAATGAAAGAGTTGGAATAAAGCCAGAAACTACTATCTTCCCAATATACTAGGTACCAATGTATCATATAGCCTTTGGTAACTGTTACCCTTTAAGGAAAAACAAAGACAAAAAACACCTGACATTTACCAAAAATGTAAAATTCTTTCCTTAGAAAAGTCTGAATCATTGACATAATTTTGTGAGCCAAAAAAAAAAAAGCAAGGATAAGTAATCAGAAATAGATATACCTTTGGGCTTCCCTGGTGGTGCAGTGGTTGAGAGTCCGCCTGCCGATGCAGGGGACACGGGTTCGTGCCCCTGGTCCGGGAAGATCCCACATGCCGCAGAGCGGCTAGGCCCGTGAGCCATGGCCGCTGGGCCTGCGCGTCCGGAGCCTATGCTCCGCAACAGGAGAGGCCATAACAGTGAGAGGCCTGCGTACTGCAAAAAAAAAAAAAAAAAAAAGAAAATAAGATGATACAAGTTTTAATTCAGTCTGCTAATGTGTATCTGATCCTTCTCCTCCCAAAGGAGTCCGCTCTTTCTATAAATGCGTACACCTGAGCCATGAAACTTATAAGGGTAACGTGTTTACCGAGTATGTGCAAATTTAAAAGTCCCGTAATTAAAGCATCATAGTTTTTAATATCCACTAAAGGCTTTTGTCTCACCCCACCACCCTGCTCTATTCTAAATCATCACATGAAGAATATGGATATTCCTACTGATGGTTTGAAATGAAAGCTGGAATTACTTCTTAAAAGGGAACTGGTGAATGAGAGCAAAAATTAAAATTTTTAATTAAAAAATTTAAAAGCAGCAGGCTGTTTTACTGCATAGAAAACTACACATTGAATGATGTTTTACTTCAGTGAATGTGCCTTAATAGACTTTTGAACCTCTGTACAACTTAGCTTGTATACTCTCCTTTCTTCCATCTGTCTTTTCTAATCAAATCACCAAGTCAGTTAATGAACACCTAACTAACCCTGTGTTAGACTGTGAGAGTCTAGCAATGCTCCTGCTTTTATATGGCTCACTGTCAAGTTTATACAGTACCGCTCCAGCTGGATTTCCGTGCTACTTCAGTCCCTTCTGATTTACTTTGACAGATCCTTGATTAGGGCTCTCACCTAGTCTATTTCTAACAAAAGAGCCCTATCCTAACCCAGGACACTAAACCACCTGCCCTACCCACCCTCAAAAGCAGGCAAACCTACATGTCTACTGGCCTGTTCTGGTTCTAGAACTAGCTCTGCTTAGTATTTAGCTCCTTCTTCACCATTTGAGTTTTTCTTCATTAATTCTGGCTCCAGTGAGGAAAAAGCCTTTCTAGAGAAAGCAGCATTTGAGCTGGAACTTGGAAGAAAAAAAAGTATATGGATTCATTTCCAGCTGAGAAAAGAGAATGAAGAAAGGTATGGAAGTCTGTCCAGAGCAGAGCAGAATTACATAGATAATTTTTAAATACTAACAATGTCTGGGGCCCCAAAAGGAATGGGATACAATAAAGATAGTATAAATACCGTGAGAGCATGGATTTTTGTAGGCTTTATTGTAATGGGAGAAACAATGTCTCCATTTTTGAGCAATGTTTTCTTGGAAGCATGCACTGCACTTAATAATCTACCACGTCATTTGACCCACATAGACACAATGAAGTGAATGTTATAATTAGCACCATTTTATGGAGAAGGAAACTATCACTTAGAGAGGTGGAATTTGAATCCAGCTCTTTCTTAACCCGGAGCACTTGCTTTTACATTAAATTGCTTGGACAAGTCATTACACCTTCTGGCACCTTGAGAATCTAAGTCCTATTTCTCACATTGCTTCCTCAGGAAAATAGGTTATAACTTCTAAAAAATTAACTTTCAAATGAACTTCTAGAACACAATCTATTTATAACTAGATGGAATTGTTTATGTAGTCTACTTTTTTTTTTTTTTGCGGTACGTGGGCCTCTCACCGCTGCGGCCTCTCCCGCTGCGGAGCACAGGCTCCGGACGCGCAGGCTCAGTGGCCATAGCTCACGGGCTCAGCCGCTCCGCGGCATGTGGGATCCTCCCGGACCGGGGCACGAACCCGCATCCCCTGCAGGGGCAGGCGGACTCCCAACCACTGCGCCACCAGGGAAGCCCTTGTTTATGTAGTTTAAAATGCCCTCTCTCCTCATGCAAGATGATGTTTCCTACAGAAATAGCAAACTCACTAGATACGTGAAGACTTGAGGGAGAATATATGTCCTTATATAACATATTTTCTAATTCTAACCTGTTTTGAAAATGTTTACTTATCATTTTTTTTCTGCTCCACTAATTCATATTTATCCAAGACATATCTTGCGTTAACAGTCAATGCCTCTAAAATAAAGTGTACAAAAAGAGGACAGTAAAAGATAGCTACACTGCATGAACTTACCATTCATACCCAAGCTTGGATTCTGAATTTTTAATAAACTTTTACTTTCAAAGCCTTTGCCATTAAAACCTTTGCTTTACAAACTTTTTTCCACTTGTTATGCAGGAATGAATGAATCTCTCCCATCTAAAAACCACCCCTCCCCCCAACACACACACACACAAAATCACATTTCTAGTGTTTCCATTGATCAGTCAGAATTTACCCATCCAACAAATATTAAGATCCACCTATATGCTCGACACTGGGTCAACCACTGGGGTCCAGGGCTGGGTCCAGGAGGCAAGATGTATGTAATCCACACACATTTCAATAGATTCACATGCTGTCTTTAAATTAAGGTAGTCCTCTGAACGAGACAATTGTCTTTTAAGGCACAGACCTTCCTGGGATACAGCTACACTACTTAAACTGTGAAAGACTTCATGTTTCTCCTGTTTTCCTATGGGTGCTTGACAGTTATTGATTTAAATACACACCCCAAAACAGTAAATGTTGGTATGTATATTTAAATGCTGGTAATGAGAATTAAAAATTGTGAACACCAACTACTTCAAGAAAAATAATAACATTGCCAGGGATGTTGTCCAAAGAATTAGTCAAGCATAAGTCTACAACCTTTAAAAGGAAAAATACACACATCCAATATTGTCCCCTAAATTGTTGTCAGTATAACACCTTGTTTTTAATTATCTACAATTCATATAAGAGCTTTACTGAAATTTTAATTGCAGGGTTTATTTTAATATATACTTGCTATTTTATAGCACTGGACATAAGTACTAAATTTTGAGATCTGTATATTAATAAAATCAGAGGGATTCTGATTGTTTCATTCAAAACACTCCTAATTTTGTGAAATTTTCCACCAGATCAAGAGTCCTTACTGCAGCCATGAAGGGAAAAGAGTAATTGACCTCTATACTGTTAAGTAAAAAATGTTTAACATTTATATCCAGAATATTTCAAATTGCATTTATTGATACCTGACAGAGCTTTTATTATTGATAACATAAATATAAACATAATTCTAATTTAAATTTGGAACTCTCAGTGATTTCAATATTAATGTGACATCTCTCTTTGTTGATTTACTGTAGAAGGACTTCACTCAAGTTAACTCAAAGGGCCTAAGTTTTGCTACATCTGGAAATCCTGCTGAAAAA
The DNA here is from genome assembly GCF_949774975.1 of Lagenorhynchus albirostris. Classification (NCBI taxonomy): domain Eukaryota; kingdom Metazoa; phylum Chordata; class Mammalia; order Artiodactyla; family Delphinidae; genus Lagenorhynchus; species Lagenorhynchus albirostris. The sequence continues at coordinate 37,055,603 of NC_083097.1, read as the reverse complement.
TATGGCAGAGCTGCACTTGCTGTACATCAAGGAAAAGTAAGAGCAAGTTACAGGTGTCCAGACTGAGAAGTATCATGGCTAAGAATTGGGAAACTAGAATAAGACTACCTAGGGTCAAATATTGCCATTAGCATTTACTGGCTCTGTGACCACGGACCCCATCTTCCAAGTAAGAGTGATAAGATAAAAAGACATAACTCACCAAAGGCACTTAGGCAAGTGCCAGGCAAAAATAAGAGTTCAGTATAAACAACCTATCACAAAATAAACTGACATTGCTGGGGACATGCTAAGCACCTTATATGGACTGTTTCATTTAATCCTCACAACACCACCAAAAAGTATGTGCTATTATTATCCTCATCTTATATGTAGTTGATATTTTGTTAAAGAGAGAAAGAGAAGGGTGGGGGGAGAAAGGAAGGAAGATTAAACTTCTTAAAATGAAAAGATTAGATAACAGAGAACTTGTTCATGGACGGTGTTTAACAATTCTGGATGTTATAAATTTATAACTAATTAGCTGAATATTTATAAGCAACTACATTTAACTACAGACATTTATCAATCACTCAGTGCCTAATTATAAAGTCTACTTATTACCTGGGGTTTTTATTGCTTCTCTTTTCCATCCATTTCATGGCATATATAGTTGCTGTCAGAAAAACAAAGCTAAGTCAGACTTTAGATCAATTACACATACGTAGTCGGTATCTCTTACACGCATAGCACTGTGAATATCCCTGTTTGGGGAGGAGGGGAGAAGTGAACCAGGGAATGATATTGTTAGGGATTAGGGAGAGACTGAACAAACAAAACCTGGTGGGAGAAATTAAAGACACCCATCATCATGAATAATCAAGATAGGTTTTTAAAAACTTAGTTAAAGCTTCAAAGCAAAAGAAAAATTCCATTTAAATAACCATTCGCAGATTAAATACATTTGTTCTAGTAACATTTCCTTGGGCACTTTTCTTCCCTAGCACTCATCTGACCTCCTTAAAATTTGTCTGCATCTTTTGTTTCTCAGAACTGCTCCTCAGGCAAATTTCCTGTGCTACATCTCCAAAGACAAATAGAGGTGAAGAATGTTTCATAGTAAAATAATAATTTCCCCAGCATTATTAGTTCATCTCTGCTCACACTGGAAGTACTTAACATTGTAGTTTGCTTTGTCACCTGCATGCACTTGATTTATCAATATAGATGTAGAAAATAATTTGTATATTTACATAGTGTATACTTCATTCTTTTGTCATTCCAATGGACCTCGTTTTGTGTCCTCCTCATAAAGCTGACTATATGTTTTATTAAAGTATATCTGGGATTCACTGTAAGGTTTAAGAAAAATCAGTAGCCTTAGAACTGGAAATATCTAGGTTTGCACCCTAGGGTTCCCCCCCCTAACTATGTGGCCTTAAGCAAATCATTTAACCATCTTAGATTCAGCTTCCTCTTTTCTAAAATTACAATAATTATCCTTGCCATAATTATCCCATAAAATGTCTGGAAAACCCAGATGTAATATATGTGAATTAAAAAAAAATTTGGTATTACTAGAGTATCTCTGGTCCTGATGTAGTTTATTTTGTCTCTGACTTTAGTCCTAGAAATAAAAGATCTTTCCAAGTAATTAAACGAAATGTGTTGCTGGTCATACTGTTGATAGAAGTCTCAGATGTTTGAATACTTATCCCACTAAATGCTTAGCCAATGACCCTGACAACTGGGAGAGAAGTCTTCAGTAGAGTAAGTACCATCATACTCTTATTTATTCCTTCTTCTCTTGATTGGGTTGAACCATAATCTTAAAGGCATACTTACCTTATTTGCAAAGGCACAGAGCGCCCACTGGTGCCAGCTCACTTTACCAGTGTTTGGACGAATGGACCCAGAGATTCAGACCACCCTCCAATCCCCTCTCCAGTCCATCCTCCAGGACCACTTCTCTGCAGGATCTTAGCTTCCAAGATCAGCTAACGTTATTTTTTGCGGTTAAATCCTCATTGCCAACCAACCATGAGCTGTCAGATCTGCCAGAATTATTCCACCAAAGTGAAAACCACCACCAACTGTCTGGTCCACCTGCAAATGCAGGCATCCTACACCTACCTCTCGTGTTTCCATTTCCACCATGAAGATGTGGTCCTGGAGGGTGTAAACCACCTCTGGGCAACCACCTGATCAACCTCCAGAGGCCTGACAGCCCCAGAACAGACTGGGCAGAAGGCTCACCTTCAAGCCCTACAAGGAGCCTTCCAAGCCCAGTGGCCTTCCTCATTCCAGAGTCCCCTCCCAGGTGTGGACTAAATGGAAACAATAAACAATAAACTTTCCTTTTACATAAAAAAACCCACCCTTTGGAGGTGATTCATTTAGTTATTCATTCATTTATTTTTATCTCTCCAGTGGGAAGAAGAATTTATTCCAACTTAAAAAATTGTAGAAGGCTTCCCACAATTAGTTGGATTGAATTCTTCATTGCTTCCAGGATGAATTCCAAACTCCTTGCAGTGGCATTTAGAGAATTCATCACTTTTCCCAAAATATATTTCCAATCTTTATTTCTCATTTTTCTAAACTCTTATGCCACAATAATATCAAGCCACTGGATTTTCTGCAAACACAATATATATTTCAATCCCTTTCTCATTTCATCATGCAATTCCTCTACCTAGGGATGTCCTTCCTTCCCTTCTCCATCTGCTGCCTTCTTACCCCACTTCTAAGACATAATTCTCAAATACTTTCTTCATGGGGAATCCTCTCCTAGACGGCCCACCTTAACCCATCCTTCAGATTGACCCTGAGGAAGGTCAATGGCTGTTTATCAAGCACTTTATGGAAGAGATTTCTTCACTGGGCTAAAAATTGAACTAGATCATTTCAAAAGTCCTTTGTGATAACTCAATAAAATGTTTCCAAGCTTGGGAGGAGCAAATTGTCAGCATACAACTGACTTTTATACTGATACAAAGGCACAACACAACTAGAGTCTAGCCTATTTTGAATTTAGTATATTTCCAAAGTTGACAGCCACTTTTCAGTCCAGGACCAAAAGTTTTCATTTCAGGATTTTTTACGACAAATTGTTCTAAAAGGTTATCTAGAATTCTCTTTTTTGTTTATTTGTTTGATTTTAATATCCGTTCCATTTTAGCAGCAAAATGTTTCTTTTCATAATTTTAAGTGTCTAGGTCTAGGGAGTTTAATAATCATGGTTCCATTTTGTTTTGTGTAAACTGGGAAGTGTTAATTTGTTCCTAGAATTCCCACCTCTGTAAGGAAGGTATGATGGGTTGTCATAATTTCTTATCGTGATGGGGAAAAAATGTTAATGCATGAATGGTCACATCTTCCTTCACTCTCCTATCCTTGCTGGGCTTCTGAGCTATTTATTATCCTGATTCTTGTGTTGGCCAGATTATGGTGTAGGTATCAAGCGGCAGAGTCAAAAAAAACCCAAAAAACAAACAAACAAACCCAACTAGATTACTTACTTTAAGGTAGGCAAAGTCTATTCTTGAAAGAAAAGAGTAGATTTGAAACAAAGGAGGGAAAGGAGAAATAAATAGAGAAGACCAAGAGTGGTGTGAATTTTTAGATAGAGAATTTGAAGAAGGAGAGACAACGAAAGAGGAAGTGGGGAAAGAGCAAATAAACCAAAAGTTGGGGAAGGGGTGAAGAGAAAATTGAGGGCAGCAGCCTTACTGTGTTTATCAGCTGGGGGGATGGTTGGGAACCAGATTTTTAGGATATTTTGCAGTGCTTCATGGGACAACCACTCTTGGCATTTTTCAAGAATACACACAAAAATAATTTAATTTTCAATCTTTAGATTGAGTTTCTCATGCATGTCATACCCAGTAGGACACCATGCTGTTGAAATGGGCTACATGGTAGTTCAGCTGTATTCAGGTTACCTACTATAATACTTATCATTATTGTAATTGTTTCTTTAGTGGCTTGTTTTTCTTACTATACTACAATCTCTATGAGGATAGGGATTCTGTCTTAATCATTTTTGTAACCCTATCCTCTAGGACAATATCTGGCAAGTACTAGGTTCTCAATAAACATTCATTGAATGACTGAATGAATGAACATGATGCCAGAAGCCTTGACCAACTATAGTCACAGTAACATAGAAGAAAAGTCTTAAGATAGAAAATGTCTTCAAAGTTTGGGACGAGTTATGAAACAATATTTTTTCCCCAAAGGTAAGAACAGACACCGCCTACAGTTTTCTCCAGCAGTGATTTTCCTTTTTGCATGGGCAAATTACACATCAGAGCACCCACACAGTGTCTTGCAAAAGAGAACAAATATGATATACAAAGCATTCTGCTGATCATAAAGAGGAAAAGACACAAAGTAGACAGTAGAGATAATAAATGTGTTGGTGTCTATAATTTACAGCATTTATGTGAGAATCCACTGTAGCTGCAAACTATATTTTCCCCAAAAGGTCAACATATTCAAATCAGATAGTTATATTCTTAAAATATTCTGATTGATTTTGAGTGAAGCCAGTAGAAGATTCAATGTATTCGCAACTCCAAAATTTGTAAGTCAAATTTTGTTGCATAGTAAATTATATTTTGATTGCTTTTGTTGAGGGTTCTAATCAGGGGGATGCATTCATTCATTAGCCAGATATTTACTGAGAATTATAATGTACCAGGCACTGTGCAATGTACTAGAGGCTGAACAAAGAACAGACGCAATCCATACTCTTAAGGAACCTAGGAACCATAAATGCAATACAATGGGGATATAATGGACGTCTGTGTGGAGTAAATGGGCGGTGAGCCTCAGTCTGTGCAGAGGAACCAAGAAGCGGTTCACATATAAAGGTAAATCTGGAGCTTCGTCATGTAAGGACAAGGAGCTCAGGATCAGTTCAGTGCGTTTAGTGAAAGACATCTTGTTCAGTATTGCTAAACATGAAAAAGTGAAGAATGACAGGACTTCAGGCCAGAAAGGTGACCAGGGGTCTTGCAGGCCTTGCTATGAAGCATGGATTTCATTCATTCTGGGGGAAATCTTTGTATCCTTCTGACTGCATTGTGAAGGCTAAGTAGAGAGCAGTGAGACTGGAGGCAAGGAACTTTAGAAGACCCTTGGAATTGTCCAGATGAGTGATGAGGATCTGAAATAAGACAGAATAGGTAGGGGAAGAAATGAATTGTGAGAAGGAAACATCTTTAGGAATTTTCAACACCTGGTAACTGACTGGATATGGGAAGGAAAGTATGGATGTGAAAAATGACTCCCAGGGCTTCCCTGGTGGCACAATGGTTGGGAGTCCGCCTGCAGATGCAGGGGACACGGGTTCGTGCCCCAGTCTGGGAAGATCCCACATGCTGCTTAACGGCTGGGCCCGTGAGCCATGGCCGCTGAGCCTGCGTGTCCGGAGCCTGTGCTCCACAACAGGAGAGGCCACAGCAGTGAGAGGCCCGCGTACCAGAAAAAAAAAAAAAGACTCCCAGCTTTCCAGATGGGAGACTGTGTAAACAGCTGTGCAAATCCATGGATTTGGGAACACTGAAAAGGATAGGAGGCTAATGAGTCCAGTTTGGGGCATGTGGAGTTTGAGCATATTTGGGACATCCAGGTGGTGATCAGGAGCAAACTCCCAGCTGTAGAAAGAAACCTGAGAGTTTTTTAGGTACACATGGCCATTGAACATGTGAAGAACATGACAAGTGTTGGGAATATCTTAAAGCTGTTACCTCCAATTTGTCTATTATCTAAATCCAGATTTTTACATATGAAGGTCTGTTGAAACAGTAGTTTACAAACTTTAGTTTCCTTCTCACATTCGGAAAATGTGAAACACACTTAACAGGTACCAAAAGCTTAGTACAGCAGGATTTTCAACTTAGCTGACAAGTTCAGTGATGGTGTAGTCTCAAAACTTTGGGGAGATACAAGGTATGAAAGGCCCTCCAGATAACTGACTTCTTAATCCATGGCTTATCACTGATTAAAAGTAAGGCATATCCTTGTATACATAACTATCAAAATGTGTATTTTAGCAACAGAAAATTCCATGATCTCCTACTGATGTACTGTTTCTTTTTTTTTTTTTTTCATTCAAATGTAAGAAATTGAGAAACTATGGACCACTTTGCTTTGTTCTTCTTCTGGGGTTTATCTTATTCCTTCATTTAGAACATATTCCTCTGTTGCTTCATTTTGCCTAATTCTCTGTTTTTATTTCTATGTATTAGGTGAGTTAGTTACATTTCCTGATCTTGGAGAAGAGGCCTGATGTAGGAGATTCTCTATGGGGCGCAGCAGTGCATTCCTCTCTGATCACCAGAACTATATTCTCCTGCGATGCCTCCTATGTCAACTGCATTGGCCCTTCTGTTATGATGGGACAGACAACTGTGGTAGATGGGGCTAGCCCTTGGCGCAGTTGACTGCCAGGCCCTGTCTCCCGTAGAGGCTGCCAGCCACTGGCGGAAGGGGCCGTGTCCTGCCTCAGCTGGATGCATGGCCCGGGGAATCCCAGGGCTGGTGCCAGTCCATTGGTAGGTGGGGCTGGGTCCCACTGTGACTAGCTACTTGGACTGGGGCGTCCCAGGACTGGTGCAGACCAGTTGCAGGGGGGTAAGTCTCTGGCACTAATAAGTAGAGGGAGGACTCCAAAATGGTGCTCGTCAGCATCGGTGTCCTTATTGTAGACCAAGCTCCCCAAAATTGCTACTGCCAATAGCTGTGTCCCCAGGGGATGTTCCAGTCGCTTCCTGCCGCTCTGGGAGGCTCTCTAATATCAGCATGTGAGTCTGACCCAGGTTCCTTTCAAATTACTGCCTCTGTGGTGGGCCTCAGAGTATGTGAGATTTTATATGTGCCTTTTAAGAGTGGAACCTTTGTTTCCTACAGCCCTCCAGCTCTCCTGTATGCAAGCCCTGCTGGCCTTCAAAGCCAGATGTTCTGAGGGCTCGTCTTTACAGTGCAGGACCCACAGGCTGGGGAGCTCAATGCGGGGCTCAGACCCCACACTCCTTGGGGAGAACCTCTGCAATTGTGATTATCCTGCCTTTTGTGGGTCGCCTACCCAGGGGTGTGGGTCTTGACTATACTACATCTCTGCCCCTGCTACCCATCTCGTTGTGGTTCCTTCTCTATATCTATAGTCGTGGAAAATCTTTTCAGCTAGTCTTCAAGTCATTCTCATGGACAGTTGCTCTGTAAAGAGTTGTAATTTTGGTGTGCCTGAGGGAGGAAGTGAGCTCAGGGTTTTCCTACTTTGCCATCTTGGCCACTAATTTTACCCTTTTAAAACTTATCTTTTTAAGACTATTTTTTAAAAAACCCTGAGAGGTTGAATTAGAACTAAAAGTATCTGTATGAACTCAGACTTTTAAAAATAAACAGAGGTAGATTTAGAAATAGTCATAAAGGTATGTACTTACATCTCTGTCTCCTTCTCTCCCTCTCTCCACATACATACACACACACACACACACACATTCCTAGTTTTGTCCATGAAAGAAGCTTAGAAGCAATAAAATTCCAGCAGCACTAAGCACTCTGAGAATACATCTCTTGGTTTCCAAATACCACTCTCCACCAAAAGGAACCCGGGCTTCCTGGGGACATGCTGGCTCAAGGGAGAAACAGGGGAAGAAGAAAATAAGCCTGGACATAAATTAAGCAATAAAATAAGGAGATGCTCACAGGCCAAAACTTATCTAATTTGAGTATTAATATAAATGAGTATATAGAATTACAATCTATTGAATAAAACAGTGACCTATGATTCCATATTGATATAGATAGATAAGTAGGTAAGAGAAACATTTCTAGGATTCTATTATTCCATACTGATATAAAAATAAAGAAATAAATAAGACTTTAAACATTTTTAATAAGTAAATAAGGAATGATACAAATGGGTAATCAGTATTTGACATCCGTTATAGTGGTAGTTGACAAGGATGGAAGGTATCAATATATTCTAAGACTTGGTAAGATTTGATAAGGAAAATGTATTGAGGTAATATCAGAATAACTTGCCACAAAACATGATGAAAATTTAGAAGGAAAATGATGACTCTAAGTTGGAGAAACTTTGTAAACACCAAATTGACCAAGTGATCAATGGTGGAAATCACCTGAAATTACAGGTGCCTTGATGTGGTACATTGAGAATGAGAACACAGCACTTTTTTTTTCTTCTTTTGTATTCCTACCAAGAACGCAGGAAAATATTCTTGTATTGAGGCTCTGTTCACAGGAAAACATCAATCAGACTCAGGCTGAGAGTCATCTTACATGATGAAAAGCCTGTACTCTTTATGACTGTCAAGGGAATAGGAGACAGGGAAAGTGAGGGATTGTTTCAGACTGAAGGAGAATGACGGCACCTAACAACAAAATGCAACATGTGTTTCAGAACTAGATCTTGACCCAGGAAGGAAAAAGACTTTGCTTGATGTTTGGTAAAATCCAAATGGGATTTATAGATTGTATGATAGTGTCGTATTGTTAAATCGCTAATTTGAAAGATTTTATGGTGATAATGTAAGAAAAGTGTTTACATTTGGGGGCAATACATCCTGGAATTTAAATATAAACTACATACTAAAGAAGAGCCTCACATAAATGCATGAAAGTAACAAGAAGGCTATGTTCTATGTCTGGTGTACATTCCAACCATCAATTAATCAAGGTCTAGGAAGAAAAAGATGCACACTTGAATTGGGCAACTAATGATAGTTTAATAAAGGAACTATTTTATAAAATGTGGGGATTATGTGAAAAATCACAAGTGATGGTGCAATACCCTCTGACTAAGAACAGCAGAATACCCCGTGGAAAGGTTCATTAGTGATTCAGGAGATATGAAGGAAGTGAATACATTTTTACTTCTACTATTTGACTCCAGTGACTCCAACCACATCCCACATTTCTCTGGAGATAAATAACTCCAAAATCTTAATTCCAGCATTTACTCTGGAGCTACAACGACAATGATAGAATGCTCCTGTTAGAACCTGAATCCTTGCTTTATTTTGGTTGACCAAGTGACCAGATGTTAAGATATTTTTCTTCCCTTTTCCTTGAGGCTAAGTGGATATGCTATACTTGACTCGCCACTCAGCTTAGCCTGCCACAAACTGAACTGGTCACTAACATTGTTTCTGGCATTAAACAACTCAGTTGACAAAAGATTACTGGAGTGGCCATGCAGAGTCTTAAGAGATTCCAACTGCTGGCATCATTAACCTGTAATGCAGAAGCTAACAACTGTTCTGATAATCTACGCAAAATTGCTCCTGAACTTTTCTGGAAGTGCTCAGTGATTGTGCAACTAACCTCAACCAATGTTATTGCTACAGCAGTCAACATAAACATGGGGATTTTTACCTTTGGATTCGTGGACAATAATGTAAATGGTGTCTTTTTAGAACATAATTGACTTTGTTTTTTTCTTGCGGCACGCGGGCCTCTCACTGTTGTGGCCTCTCCCGTTGCGGAGCACAGGCTCCAGACGCGCAGGCTCAGCGGCCATGGCTCATGGGCCCAGCCGCTCTGCAGCATGTGGGATCTTCCCGGACCGGGGCACGAACCCATGTCCCCTGCATTGGCAGGCGGACTCTCAACCACTGCGCCACCAGGGAGGCCCATGATTTTGAATAGACTGGCCATTGGTATCAACATAATTGTTACTTACAGCTGTTGTCCAAACAACCCTCCAAGCCAGGGATGTTGCTAAGGGATCAGCCTTCCTTTATTCTTATCACTTACCGCTCTTTGTTACTTGTTAGGATTTGCCTCTAATTTTGACTAACATCAAAATTCAAAAGCAGAGAACATGGCAAAGTTATTGTAAATACAATCAACATTTTGCTATGGTTTTCAACACTTTGTTTCCAACCCCAAGTTCTTGAAGAAGCACATGCTTCAAAGCAGGATTTTGATAGTTTAGGGCAAATCAATTCTACTTTTCCGTAGAATTGAAGAATCGAATTGTTGGAAAATCCTGATCTCCTAAATGTGTTACCAGCAGAGATGAAACTTGAAATCTGATCTTCAGATTCTCAGAGCAGTGTTCTTTCTTGCTGCAAATTTTCTGCAACCCTGAAATGTACTTATGAGACTTAGAGAGGTATATTCCTGTCTTTTTTTTTCTTTTTTTAAACATTAAAACTTTTCAATACCCAAAAAAAAAAGCAGGATTTTGGAACTCATTATAAGTAAATAATTATCTTGGTTTAGATAAATCACCAAGGCATTTTGGTTCTCTGCAACGATACTGCCTCATTTTTATTTCTGCACATGCATGGATGTGTGTGTGAGAGAGATAAGGTGGGGGGAGGAGAAGAAAGGGATGGGGAAGGAAGGAAGAGAGGAAAGGGGAAGAATAATCTTCTGGTATATAGTATAAATACATATGCCCAAACGTCACTGGGAGGAATATGGCATCATCAAAAAAATTAAGAACAGCAAGACTATATTCACATTTTTACAGGCCATTCCTCACTACTTTAGTTTCCTGTGGATATTGTAACAAATTACCACAAACTTCCTGGCTTAAAATAACAGAAATCTATTCCATCACAGTTCTGGAGGCCAAGAGGTCAAAATCAGTTTCACTGGACTCAAATCAAGGTGTCAGGAAAGAGCCTTTTTTCCGAATAAGGGAACATCCACAGGCTCCAGGGATGAGAATGTGGGTACCTACTGGAGGGGTATTTCTAGCCTACCACCCCCACTAACACACTATTACAACCACTCCACTCCCACCAGCTCTTAAAATTCGTGAAACTGTTGTTTGGACACAACTAGGTCAGTCTGGAGAAAAAGTTGAGCCTGAAATGACGAGACAAGTCTTTATAAATTATTTGTGGTAGATGAGCCATACATGGAAATACAGTCTTTCCTTCTGACTCTACTCTGATTGCTCCTTCAAGTGGAGTCTGACTTCTTATCATTGGTTCCCCCATGATCAGCTCAGTGCTTCCCACACCATCCTATGCAATACGTGTTTGTGGAATAAACAAACAAACATGCAAGTTATTGTCATGAATCCTCTCAGAGTATTTGTGCTTCATTCCACATTGACAAAGTCAATGATGGGGATTATGGTTATAGCAAAGTTAACCAAATGGTTCTTTAGTCTGTGGCTTTGCACCTCTCACCCTAGGGTCTGTCTTGCTCCCTTGGCCTGTACAGCATTATCTGGCCCTTTATTCATTCTGTCTCTTCCTTCCTCTCACATCCACAGCAGCCAGTGACTGACTCTTCCCAGTGTGCTGTCGTCTCAAGACATACAGCTCTTGAGCAGAGACCCAGCATGTGGACCATGAAAGGACCCTGCCAGCCAAGACGTACCAGCTAAGCCCATGACCTGCCTTTATCTGTGTCGTGGTTTCTTTCTGTTACATCCTTTTCTAAAACTAGGAAACACTCCTCTTTTCTTCTATAAATCAGCAAGTCACACTGAGGAGTATATTTGGCCAGGGAAGATTTTTCACTTTCTTTCCCCCCCACCCCCCAAAATGAAAGCCTTTCCTCTGCTTTGAATGTTGTATTAAGAGAAGCCCTCTGATTTCTGCCACCATTCCACTCACTCACCATGATGCCCACACTCACCACAAGCCTACATCCAACTCCACACTCAGTCCCCATCATTCCTTCTCATACCTTGTTTTTTATTCCTTTACTCCGAGGACTTCATCTTCAGACATTGATTTTTGGTTCCTTTATCTACCACCCGAAGGAAAAAATTATATTCAGCTAAGGAAACGTGGGGAAAGATATAACCAAAGTGGAAGCATGTCACATTTGGGTCACACGTTTGCTCAAAAGAAAAGTTTCTCTTAGGCTTCCTTTCCGTAGCACTATCAAACTATAAGTGTCTTCAGATTTACTGTAGGATTTGGGATGCCAGTGGAGCAGCTACAGTCTCCTTGTCTAGATTCGGATTTCAACCAGTGAAACCATTCCAAATAGCTAACACGTTTCCCTACAATGGCCAAAAAAAAAGCTTTTTCTGGTAAACACTGCCAGATAGACAAAACAGAGTCACCTAAATTGTCACTTAGAATATACAGGCATCTTTTATGCAAGAAGAGATAATCTCCCAAAGATGATCTGTTTCATTGGCACAGAAAGGACAGGTAAGGTCAGTATCATTAATGAAAAATAGGAAGAACTATTTTATGGGGAAAAGAATGGTAGAAGAAGAAAGAAGTAAATGGAGAAAGGAAAGTGAGGCAAAAGGAAGTGCTAAATAATAAGGGCAATTGATTTGACCAAGAGCATAAGACGACTCACATGGTAAAGACAGGCTTGGAATTTAGATCTTTAGAACCCTAGTCCAGAGTGATTTTCTCTACCCACAGTTTCCTAATCAGCCTGGCAAGAATGGGCTATAGGTATACAAATATTGATTCCTTTTACACAGGCACGTGGAGAAACGGATGGGAGGAATACATAAGCCAGTTGCCACTGATTAAAAATAGACCCTTGCTATTTAAAAGAGGATGCTGAGTAAATATAAATTTCTTTGGGCTCTGTGAAATAAAAAAATGTTTGGAAGCACTGTGGAGTCCACACCACAGTGAGACTTGGACGGCCAGGTTTTGACTGGGATAATCAGCTCCTTCTCAAAAACGTCTCGTCTCATGAGTCTGAGAGGACATGGGGTCTGCGTCGGGAATCGTGAAACCAAGTCCCGTCAAGGTTCTGTGGTAGGTGTGAGGACAGGCAGTACTCCTGGAAGAGAATATTATATTGAGGAGCTCTATATTAAGGAAGGAGATTCCTTGAAATTGTACTAAAAATAGTGTTGAAACCTGAAAAACCTTTGCATACATCTGGGAGTGAGTAATCTAACACTGAACACTTTAAGTAGGCTGACATGATGAAGTGACCGTTTTTTGCTACTCCCTCCTAGTGGGTAACAGAGACCAATTAATGTGGCTGAGGCTAGGGGTCCCTACTGTCCATGCTAATCTAATGTTAGTGTGGAGGGCTTCCTGAAAGAAGACGTGTGAGAACCTCAGAGTAATCACTAAAGCAACACTTGGATAGCTGGCAGCGGCCACAGCTTAATTAGAGCTGAACCTTCCACAGGCAGCCTGCTCTGGGAAAAGAGGGCAGAGTTTCTCACCATTTTCCTTTTGTTGTCCTCTTCTTTTGATTTTAGAGGGCTTCAAGTCATGTAGCCTATGTCAGTTTTTTTCTTTTTTTAATTTTTATTGGAGTATAGCTGCTTTACAGTGTTGTGTTAGTTTCTGCTGTACAGCAAAGTGAATCAGCTATATGTATACATATATTCCCCTCTTTTTTGGATTTCCTTCTCAGTTAGGTGCCTCTGTCAGTTTTAAAACATGATTCCAAATTATTTTTATATTCCTGTCATCAGGGAGAGGGGTCTCTGCCTCCTTCTCTTGATTCTTGGTAGGTTTATAACTGGTCACAATGGAAGTGATGCTATGGGACTTCTGAGACTAAGTCAGAAAAGGCCATGCAGCCTCCAATAGTTCTTTTTAGACACTCCCTTATGGAACCCTGAGCCATCACATGAAAAGTCCAACCACTCTAAGTCCTCTATGCTGTGTGGAGGCCCAGGTCACATAGAAAGGCCAAGTGCGTGTAGACTAGTCAGCTAGCTCCAGCTGAGATCCCAGCCAACAGCTGGCAACAGCTGCCAGACATGTGAGTAAAGGTGGCTCCAGATGACCCCAGACTGTAGGTGTTGAGTCACTCCCAGCACTTGAGTTTTACCAGGTGAAACCCCGGGCATCGTGGAGCAGAAACAAACCACTCCTGCAACAGGCCTTTGTAACCTCCAAAGCATATCATGTAAGCTGTCATACTGCTTCCTGCAGAAGGTCCAAATTAAATGTTTTGTTACTTTCCCCCATGTCCAATGCCTCTCTGCTGCAGATGTTTTAACATTTTCAAACAGTCAAACATCGATACTGAAGCCCTGTAAATGGCTATATTTAATAAGAATTAATTAATACCTTCTCACACTGTATCTCTGGATTATTTAGCATTAAAATCCATTTCCAGGGGCTCCCCTGGTGGTGCAGTGGTTGAGAATCTGCCTGCCAATGCACAGGACACAGGTTCGAGCCCTGGTCTGGGAAGATCCCACATGCCGCGGAGCAACTAGGCCCGTGAGCCACAACTACTGAGCCTGCGCGTCTGGAGCCTGTGCTCTGCAACAAGAGAGGTCACAATAGTGAGAAGCCCGCGCACCACGATGAAGAGTGGGCCCCACTCACCGCAACTAGAGAAGGCCCTCGCATAGAAACGAAGACCCAACACAGCCAAAAATAAATTTAAAAATAATACGGGAGTCCATGTATTTAAAAAAAAAAAATCCATTTCCAGATGGAGAAATGACATATGGCAAATAACTGATAAAGGTGGACTTATCAGAATAGCAAGAATCCAGTTCCTGATACCCAGCGCTTTGCTCCCTCCCCAGGGAATGCTTAGTGACTATAAACATAGGACAAAGAAGATAGGTACAATAAATGACCTCCATTCCCTGTCACTTGTTTTAATGCTTCCATTTTCAGTATTTTTCCCCAAGGAAACAATTCCTTTGCTAAAAATATAACCCCTTCTACACAAAATTTATGTAGTTCCACAAAATATTTGACAACACTAAAAATGGTGTCTAGTCACAGTCTATTTATCTAGATTGTCAAGAAAAGATAAGACAATCTGGAATCTAATATAATCACTGAACACTTTTTATTACTAACTAGAGTTGAAAATAAACAATATATTTTTCTTTTAATCCAAAAGACTGCTAGTTAATACACACACCAGCAGAACTCTCAAACAACTGATCTTTTGGTGTGACAGCAGCACACCTGTACTACTCTAAGCCTGGCTTGGCAAACAGAGATAGGCCAATAAGTCATTGATTTTGTATTGCAAAAAAATCCTAAAGCTTATTATTACTTGAGTCTCAAGCTTGATGCCAACTGGAAGATTCTCACATGGAAGTAAATTGTATCACCTCAAGAGTTACTCTGGGCTTCCTAATATTAATACATCAAAATGCCTTTCACTATAGAAAGAACTAGGAGAATATAAAATAAAGGGAATCTATGAAATACAGCTCACAACATGATCTACCTTATGAAGCCAAAGTACAAATCATGAGTTGTACACTAATGACCTATTTGTGGCAATTTAGGAAGAACATGGGACAGGACTCGGAACACTTGGATTCTAGACCCAGCTTTACACCAATATACATGTGACCTTGGGCAAATCTCTAAACTTCTCTGGCTTACAGGCATACCTCATTTTATTGAGCTTTGACTTTTTTGCACTTCACAGTGCTTTTTTTGGTTTGTTTTTGCACATTGAATGTTTGTGACAACCCTGTGTTGAGCAAGTTTATTGGTGCAATTTTTCCAACAGCGTTTGTTCACTTCCTGTCTCTATATCACATTTTGGTAATTATTGCAGTATTTCAAATTTTTCATTGTTATTGTATTTGTTATGGAGATCTGTGATCAGTGATCTTTGATGTTACTATTGTAATTGTTTTGGGGTGCCACAAACTGCGCTCATTTAAGACAGTGGTTCTCTCTCCCTCTCCTCTGGCCTCTCTATTCCCTAGACACAACAGTCTTGAAATTAGGCCAATTAACAACCATACAATGACCTCTAACTGTCCGAGTTAAAGAAAAGCCACACGTCTCTCACTTTAAATCAAAAGCTAGAAATGATTAAGCTTAGTGAGGAAAGCATGTTGAAAGCCAAGGTGAGTCCTGCACAAAACAGCCAAGTTGTGAATGCAAAGGAAAAGTTCTCGAAGGAAATGAAAAGCGCTACCCAAGGAACACACAAATGACAGGAAAGCAAAACAGCCTTATTGCTGACATGGAGAAAGCTTTAGTGGTCTGGATAGAAGATCAAACCAGCCAGAACATTTCTTTAAGCCAAAGCCTAATCCACAGATAGGCTCTAACTCTCTGCAATTCTGTGAAGGCTGAGAGAGGTGAGGAAGCTGCAGAACAAAAGTCTGAAGCTAGTAGACGTTGGTTCATGAGGTTGAAGGAAAGAAGCCATCTCCATAACATAAAAGTGCAGAGTGAAGCAGCAAGTGCTGATGTAGAAGCTGCAGCAAGTTATCCAGAAGATCCAGCTAAGATCATTAACGAAGGTGGCTACACTAAACAAGAGACTTTCAGTGTAGACAAAACAAGCCTTATATTGGAAGAAGATGCCATCTAGGAGCTTCATAGCTAGAGAGGAGAAGTCAATGCCTGCCTTCAAAGCTTCAAAGGACAGGCTGACTCTCTGGTTACGGGCTAATGCAGCTGGTGACTTTAAGTTGAAGTCAATGCTCATTTACTATTCCAAAAATCCTAGGGCCCTTAAGAATTATGCTCAGTCTACTCCGCAATCTAGAAATGGAACAACAAAGACTGGATGATTATATTTACAACATTGCTTACTGGATATCTTAAGCCCACTGTTAAGACATACTGCTCACAAAAAAAATACTTTTTTGCTAAAAATATGCTATTTTTTAACTAAGGTGTGTACATTATCTTGTAGACATATGCTATTGTACAGACTACAATATAGTATAAACTTAACTTTTATATGCACTGAGAAACCAAGAAATTTGTGTGACTCACATTATTGCGATATCCACTTCGTTGCAATGGTCTGGAACCAAACCCGCAATATATCTGAGGTATGCCTGTACTTTAAAACCAGAAAATTGTACTAGATTGTCATACGGGAATGTGGTTTCTCAAATAAGTTCGTGCATTTAAGCCAGTTTCTTAGTCCTAGGATTCTCCATGTTTATACTACTCAGAAGTTTGTCCTGCCTTTCCTTTGCCTACGTTTTTCACACACACACACACACGCACACACACACACACACACACATATACACACAGACCTTTTGTTATATACGACATGTTATATTTATTTTTATTTTTATAAATGTAGTGTAAGCCCTGAACGGGTGTTTTTTTTCTCTTTTGTAATGCAAGTGCCTGACTTAAGCTTTGATTGCTGTCATCCACTACAAAGAGTCATCCCCTCAAAGAAAGCTATCTCAGATAAACACATTGCCAGCCACAGAAATAGAGCCAGGACACCACTGCCACCCTGCTTTAGTCTCCTTTGTTTTAGAGATTTTTGTTGATTTCTGTAACTGACCACTTGGGCTGCTTTTTTTTCTCTTTCTGTGCTTAAAATTTCCACTTATATTTAAATTCACCAATAAAGAGTGAGCCCGTGAAATCCTAGGTCCCCACCCTCAATCCCCCAAAACACAGAACCCCAGCCTCGTGCTCTCTCTCTCTCTCTACCGGCAACCTTGCTGTGTGGCCCCAGGTGTGCCACGTAATTTCCAGGACCTTTAAGTAATAAAACTTTTTTTTTCCAAGTTTGGTGATGGTTATTGCTGAGGGCATCTTGCAGTCATAATAAGAACCATAAGGGCTGGTCCAGCCACAACACTGGTTATCAATAGACTGAGACCGGCACAAAACAATACATTTACATAAATTTTTTAACATATGTATATTTCAAGCATTCAGAAAACTTAGAAAATATTGAATGAAAACCAATATACCCATCATTCAAACTTAACAAATACTATTATTTTACCATACTTATATCTGATCCTCCTTCTTTTCTAAAATAAAATGTTGCAAACAACTAAAATAACCAAACGGAACCACCAAACATAACCACCATCTCACTCCAATGCTATTCCACTTCCTCCCTCATCATACTGTAATATCCAAAAGTATGTACAGAGCTTACAGTTTATATTTTTATATTTTACTACACCTGTATAGCATTACCAATGTAATATTCTCTGGATTTTTAAAACTTACATAGATGGGATGATACTGACCATATCTTTCAACAACTTGCTTTTTCTCCCCAACTTTGTTTTCCAGATTTGTTCATGTTCATTCATTTAAACACTAGTATGTTCATATGAACATATAACAACTGATGTATCTATTCCTTTATCGCTAGACATTCAGAAGTTCTCCATTTTTCCCCTATTACAAACAGTGCCTCAAGGAATAATCTCTTACAACATCTTCTTGTGCACCTGAGTGAGAGTACATTCAGGGTATTGATCTAGAAGTGCAACTGGTATGTCTCAGGGCATGTTCATCTTCCACTGCACAAAGTACTACAAAGCAGCATCCAAAGTGGTTCCACCAATTTAAATGCCTGCCTGCAGTGTACAAGAGCTCCCATTTCCCCACACCAAGATTATATGTGGTATTTAGACATTCTTTTTCCAATACAATGAGAATAATATAGTAACTCATTATTTTCATTTGCATTCCCCACATTGATACTGAGGCTAAGGATATTTTAGCTTCATTTTCTGTGGATTGCCTTTCTTCTAGTCCCTTTCATAGGAGGATTGGGGCTGTTTTCCAATCTCTAAGCTCAACAGTCTTTAGCTATGTCCATGCCTCCTTTCCCCAAGCAAACGTGAATATGCTCAAACTCCACAGCCCATATCCAGGCATGATATCACCCAGGCTGCAGAAGCACCACTCAGAGCTCACTGTTCTGGCTTTAAGTGTACTAATAGGTTCCCACTTACGGATCCATCCTTCCTTCCTCCCTCCCTCCCTCCCTCCCTCCTTCCCTTCCTCTCTTCCTTCCTTCCTTTCAGCTCAGTCATACTTTAGTGTACCTTCTTATGGTACATTTCTTTATAAAGAATCTGTAATAGAGGGAGAAAGTAGTTGATGCCCTAGTCTACCATGTTGCTTGAACTAGAAATCTCTACTACTTTTATTTCATTTTAAGCCATTATCTCTAATTATTGCTCTGCCTGGTTCCCTTTTTCTCTCCAAGATAGCTATGGAAAAGCACGTTTTGAAATTTCTCTACCTTGGTTTCCTGGACATTTTAGAAAACTATCTATCAACACACTATCAACTATGTAGGAACAGCAATTTTAACAAAATGAAAAGATGGTGGAAGAGATTGAGAGAGAGACAGAGAAAGAGAGATTTGTCTCTAAATCTCACCTGTACTGAAATTCGGAGCCCTTTCCCGGCACAGAGTTAAGACTGATTCTATTAGACTATAACCCACTGATTGTTCTTAGTGTAAGGTTTAGTTTTCTTGATTAAGTTACTGAAATTTCAGATCAGGGAAAATTCTAGTTGATGCTGGGCTCAATCTAGGAAAATCTCAGTCCTCCACAAAGTTGCTATCTTGATCATGGAATTCCAAGACATTCTACTCTAGCTTTAGGCAAACTTCAGTTTAAAGCCATAGCATTTCTAGGCTGAAAGTTATCGCAAGTGTCAAGAAAACAGTGCATATGATGAAAGCAGTAATCAAGGCTTCAAAAAACTTACTATTACAGATTGCCAACAAACACATGAAAGAATGCTCAACATCATTAATGATTAGAAAAATGCAAATCAAAACGACAATGAGATATCATCTCACACCGGTCAGAATGGCCCTCATCAAAAAATTTAGAAACAATAAATGCTGGAGAGGGTGTAGAGAAAAGGGAACACTCTTGCACTGCTGGTGGGAATGTAAATTGATACAGTCACTATGGAAAACAGTATGGAGGTTCCTTAAAAAACTACAAATAGAACTACCATATGACCCAGTAATCCCACTACTGGGCATATACCCTGAGAAAACCATAATTCAAAAAGAGTCATGTACCAAAATGTTCATTGCAGCTCTATTTACAATAGCCAGGGGATGGAAGCAACCTAAGTGTCCATCATCAGATGAATGGATAAAGAAGATGTGGCACATATAAACAATGGAATACTCAGCCATAAAAAGGAACGAAACTGAGTTATTTGTAGTGAGGTGGATGGACCTAGAGTCTGTCATACAGAGTGAAGTCAGAAAGAGAGAAACAAATACCGTATACTAACACATATATATGGAATCTAAGAAAAAAAGAAAAAAAAAAGGTCATGAAGAACCTAGGGGTAAGACGGGAATAAAGACACAGACCTACTAGAGAATGAACCTGAGTATATGGGGAGGGGGAAGGGTAAGCTGTGACAAAGTGAGAGAGGGGCATGGACGTATATACACTACCAAACATAAAACAGATAGCTAGTGGGAAGCAGCCGCATGGCACAGGGAGACCAGCTCGGTGCTCTGTGGCCACCTAGAGGGGTGGGATAGGGAGGGTAAGAGGGGAACGCAGAGGGAGGGATTATGGGGATATATGTATATATATAGCTGATTCACTTTGTTATACAGCAGAAACTAACACACCATTGTAAAGCAATTATACTCCAATAAAGATGTTAAAAAAAACAAAAAAAAACCCCACCTTATTATTGGTGGAGGCGTTTAGAGTTCAGAAATCCTGTTCCCAGAGCTCAGAGTTTCTTTTGTTTTTTTAAACTACAGTGGACCCTGGGACAATGCAGGCTTGAATTGTCTAGATCCACGTATATGCCGATGTTTTTCACTAAATACATACTACAGTACTACTGGATCCACAGTTGGTTGAATCCACAGATGCAGAACCATGTATACAAAGGGCCAACTGTAGAGTTATATTCAGATTTTGAACTGTGCAGAAGGCTGGCACCCCTAAGCCCCCATCTTGTTCAAGGGTCAACTGTACCCGTGTTGGTTTACTAGGGCCGCCAAAACAAACTACCACAAACTAGGTGATTTAAAACAACAGAGGTTTATTATCTCACAGTTCTGGAGGCTAGGGGTCCAAAATCAGGGTGTTGGCAGGGAGGGCAGATGTTCCTCTGAAACCTGTAGGAGGGAATCCTTCTTTGCTTCTTCCTAGTTTCTGGTGGTTTACTGGCAATCTTTGGCATTTTTTGGCTTGCGGCTGCAGCACTTCAATCTGCCTTTGTTGTCACGTGGTTTTTCTCTCCTGTGTCTTCTTCTTGTAAGGACCAGTCATATCAGATAAAGAGCCCACCCTACCCTAGTCTGACCTCCTCTTAACAGATTATATCTGTAGTGACTCTTTCCAAATAAGCTCACACACTGAAGTACTAGGAGTTAGGACTTCAGTATAATTTGGGGGGGGGGGCACAATTCAACACATAACACTACACATGTTGATAATTTGTTAAAAAGCTTAATGATGATAGACTTATTAAAATAGGATGTTCCCAAACGATCAATGAGAACTTGTGCCTGGTCCTACAAGATAGTGTATGACCAACTGAGTACTTACCCATTTCATCATTTTAAGCAGTTTTATAGTATTTGTCATGGGTTGAATAGTATCCCCCCCAAACTCATGTCCACCTGGAAGCTGAGAATGTGAACTTACTTGGAAATAACGGTCTCTGAAGATGTAATTAGTTAAGGATCTTGAGATGACATCATCCTGGATTTAGTGTTCACCTTAAATCCAATCACTGGCATCCTTGTGAGAAAAGGAGAGAACACACACAGACACTGGGAAGAAGACCATGTGAAGACAAAGCAGAAATTGGAGTTACGCTGCCATAAACCAAGGAATGCCAGGAGCCACCAGAAGCTTGACGAGACAAGGAAAGATTCTCCCCTAAAGCTTTCAGAAGGAGCATGACTCTGCCAAACCTTGATCTTGGACTTCTGGCCTCCAAAAGTGTGAAAGAATAAATTTCTGTCATTTTAAGCCACCAAATATGTGGTTATTTGTTATGGCAACTCTAGAAAACTAATGCAGTACTCCTTTTATATAGATTGGGAAAAATTTATTTCACCAATCCCTTATTGTTGAACAGTTAGGTTGTTTCCAATTAAAAGAACATAGTGAGACAGGGACTTCCCTGGTGGTGCAGTGGTTGAGACTCTGTGCTCCCAATGCAGGGGGCCCTACTGGGTTCAATCCCTGGTTGGGGACCTGGATCCCACATGCATGCTGCAACTAAGACTTCACATGCCACAACTAGGACCTGGTGCAACCAAATAAATAAAATAAATATATTTTAAAAAAGAGAACATAGTAAGATGTAAAAAATGTACTTGATGAAAGGAAATGGAGAAGATATCCAAATAACCTTGAGATAGGCAATTATAAACGGGAAGAAGCTACCAGAAAAGAGATTTCAACTCAAAATAAACTTTGTCTAGTAATCAGTACAGTACAAACTGGGAAAATGGCAGCCTTGGGAGGTAATAAATCTTCAACCTTCAGGCACAGAGGCGAGTATTTGGTGCAAATGTTTTAGAGGACATTTGAGCACTGAATCGTGGGTTGAACTTGATGACCATTAAATTTCCTTTTATTCTAAAAGTTTATGAGTCTATCCCTCAGGGGATAGTGCCATGGGGGAAAATGTATGAAAGAAAAATATCACAACTGAAGAAATTTAGTGAAAGGGCAAGCTGAACCCCACACAACTCTCCAGCTCTCAAGAACATTACCATTTTGTCATTTGGAAACAGGAGGTTTAAAAAAGAAATTAAACAAAATAATGTTAATGGCAAATCACATCTGCTGTGACAGGCTTAGAAGGAATGATTCATCGCACATTAGAGTTAGGAGGGATTTTGAAGATCTTCTTGTTCAATCCCCTCAATTTATTATATGAAGGAACTGAATTCAAGAAAAACTGAGTGGTCCTAAGTCACTTAGCTAGTTAATGATAGAAGCAAGACTTCAATCTAGATTTTCAGATCCAACTGTCAAACCGATTTTAAAACTTGTTTACATTTTCAGGTAACCTGAGACCTAGAATTCTCTGGCATTGTTCTTTTAAATGACATTTAAAATCCTAGTTCTGAAGGTTTCAACAAATTATACTTTACCAGAGGATAATTGTATAGATATTTTTTCTTCCTTTAGGGCTTTCCAAATACACAGATCCTTTATTTTTCCAATTATGAATCACACTAAGGTAGTGAGATATGGAAATCTTGCAAATATACTGAAAGGATATAATCATCTGCATACTTGTGAACCAGTCCAACATTAAATATATTTACACCCACATTAGCTAATCTTAAAGAATTATCATGTTCAAGTTTTTTACAACTGAAAAAATTATGATTCTTTTCCTCTGTAAATGAATGTGAACTTAATATTGTGGAAATTTCATGTTTAAGTATTTCTCCTTCAGTAACAGAATACTGTTACTATTCAATCACCTTTTAAAATACCCCCAAAAGACTATTCATAGAATATAGAAACTTACAGTAATATGATAAGATGATTATGAAATAAAAACATAAAACATTTTGTTGACAAAAATGCATAGATATAAGGCAACAGTCCAAAATGTTAACAGTATGAGATTATTTTTCCCACTTCTCTGTTTTTCAAATTTTCTATAATTACATATTTCACATCAACAACAAAAATAATCTTATATTCTACAGATTAAAATGAAGCTAAAAAACAATATGAAAATCTGATTTTCTAAACTAAATCAAAAGCCTATCCATTCTCTACCTAAGTGGATAAAATTAATACATAGGATATGATTTGATATAAACAAAGTCATAAACCTTACTGGATGCTTCTACATAGGGATGTTAAAATATTTATCTATATGTCCCTTGGGTAGTGCATGATAAGTAACTAAACAATGTCATCAAGTTTCAAATGAATATGGGTGTTGAAGGTTGACTGATTTCATGTTAATATAGTACCTGGAATGAAGAAGTTTATTCTCCATGTTTTCCCTTTTCTTCCTAGCTTCCTGTGCATCTAGTCAAATTATGATGAAAGTTTCTGGATTTTATTCAGTATGAATCTAGCTCGAGATCATTTTCAAACTAACATGCAACTGATAGGACCATTAAATTTATGAATTCTTAAAAAGGAGAAATACTATAATGACTTACATTATAGATGCCTTTGCTTATCAAAGGTTACAGTAACTTGGTTTTCCAAATTACTATTTCCTCTCCAATTTTGCCAGGTGAAATTGGTCTTTCAGACATATTAATCGTTTATTCTAAAGAAATTCTGTCAACATTAAAGAGTTTTTCCATTATAACTAAGCTTGAACAAAGATAGAACACCTATGAGATAAACTAAAACTGGTTCTTAACCTACAGTTGTCATGTTGGGCTTTTTTGGACATGTAAAGAATTTATTTACTGAAATGCATGCTAATTTGAAATATATTTACAAATATCACCTCCCATGAGGTAATGGCCAATTAAAAAATAAAAACCTATTTATTTAAGAAAATTGTATACTTCTCAGAAATATGATGTTTGCACCTTGAAAAATCCTGTGCAGAAATAAAATGAGCAAGATAAAATATGTGCTATGGCTAGTAGTTTATATCCACTGGCATGTTATTAATCAACATCAAAAATATCCACTAAGCCACAAATTATGTATAGCTCATTACAAAGAGTACTACAGATGGGGTACCCACTGGCATCCAGAACAAGAAAAAATGGGATTCCTAAATACCTAGTTTGATCCTTCATTTCCTTCCCTAATAGTCTCCTTATTTCTAAGCTCCTATGTATTCAATTAACATATATCCTTATTTATCCCCTTTCCACACTACTTCCATTCTTCTGGGCATGGGTAAATATCAACCCTTCTTTATTGGTAATGGCGGAGTAAAAAAGTTTATGAAGACAACATTTATTATGGATATTTTATTCTGACTTTCCAATTCAGGAATTCTCTCTTCAGTGGTATTTATAATCTTTGGTGGGCAGACTCTAAGAATCATTGGTCCCCAATGATTCACACCTCCTATTCATGACCTTGTGCAGTCCCCTCCCCTTGGTTATGGACTGGACACAGTGACTTGGCCTTCTGACCAACAGTCTTGTTAGCAGACTCTCTATATGCTCTTTCTATTGTAAGCTGCTCTAGTGGAGAGGCCCATATGGCAAGGAACTGAAGGATGTCCCTACCCAATGGCCAGTGAGGAACTGAGGACTTCAGTCCAACAACCTGCTTGCAACCACACAGATTTGAAGCAGATCTTTCCCTAGCTGAGCCTTCAGATGACACCCTTCCCCTGACCGGATACTTTGATTGCAGCCTTGTGAGACTCTGAATCAGAGAACCCAATTAAGCCATGGCTGAACTCCAGACCCACAGAAACTGTGATAATAAATGTATGTTGTTTTAAGAAGCTAAGTCTGCAGTTATATGTTATGCAGAATAGATAACTAATACAATGTTTTGTGTTCTTAATTTTGTTTACTGTTTTGTTTTTCTAGTTCTTGAATATTTGGCTCTTTTACAAATCTGCAATGACATTTTTTATAGTTTCCAGTTCTATACTGAAATTTTCAATCTCTTATTCTATCTCCTTGAACATAGTAAACATTAATTTTAAAGTCTATTTCACAATCCAAATATTTGATGCCCCTTTGGGTCTGTTTCTACTGTCTATTGTTTCTGCTGATTTTCATTCTGACTGTCTTTCTCCTCTTGTGCCCAATTATTATATGGATATATTGTATTTGAAAAAGTTTTGTAGAAATAATTTGAAACCTAGGAACCTGTTCTCTTTCTCCAAACTTGCATCTTTCAGATTCCCAGGGCACTAAAAATCTCAGATCGTGTTAATCTACTTTCAAAACTTCAGATTTTTCTAAGCTATCTAGTTGACTCAATTCTAAGCTATATTCTATGTGAATGGTTTGCTTCTAGTTCACCTTTATACCTTGAATGTGATCCTTCAGGGTCTCAAACCAAGGAATTCTTCCCAAGTCCCAAACTTGGAGATGCTGTGCTATAACTTGTCCTTCTCATCTCACAAGACTATTAAAATTCTACTCAACCTTTCAGCCTCCTCTTCTTGGTTAACAAATTCCCCCTCCAGAGCAAAAAGCAGACCCAAGACTAGGTTCACCTTTCTGGATTTTCATTTTCTTCCTGATATCAGTCTGGCAATTACTCACTACCTTGTTACCTCTCTAAGTGCCTTCAAGTGGATATTTGTTATATTTAGTCAGATATTATAGCAGGAAGATTGAACCAAATAATCTAGTCCACCATTTTGGGACACAGAAGTCAAAGGTTTCTTTTGTTTCTGTTTTTGTTTTTTAATAGGTTACTTCACAGCATTCTAACCAGTCTGTTTTTGACCACCATTTGGGCATCTTCTCTAGTCTGATAAGGGCTCAACTCTGTAAGAGCATCCTAACCATTCTTCCACAACTGGGGAGGGTGATACTGTAGACAACCCAACATAGACTACAAAGGGAAACAAAATACTCCATATAGTGTCCAAATATTCTCTGGTTGCCAACTTTGGTTCTGTGAAAATAGACAAAATTTCTCCCAACCTCATGATTAATAAACTGTCAAAACAAAACAAATCAGGTTTCACTTTGCCTTTCATTCAGCAAAAGAGGTAGGGAACAGAAGTTCATGTATTTTGCCAGGTAACTAATATATCTTCTTTCACTCAAAGACCAGGTTTCACTTAATTATCTCAAATGAAATTGAACTCCTCATTTGAATTCAATTTATCATTAATGTATGTTGATAGAAAACTGAGATCCTAAAGCCTGAAAAGTAATTATAAAGGTTGAATTTTACCACTAGTAATACAAGTTCTTAATGGTAATCCGGACCTCAGGGGTCATAAACTCAATGCCTTAGAGACAAAACATTTAACAGAAATTAGTGAAGCATGACAGATGATGTTGGTCAAGAGAGTAAAAATGAGGAGTGGGTGGTGGGGGGACTGGGACAAACTGGAGAGAGTATGTCCCCTCTAAAGGGACCCAGAGCAGACAAGTTCCAGAGCCTGTTTATTGTTAACACAAAAGAATGTAAACCTAGAGTCATCAGATTTTACTATTTTTCAAAAGAACTTGAAACCTCGATGTTTTAAAACCTCTCTCCCTTTTAATGTTGCCAATTAAGACAAAAAACCTGCACTGTCTGTGGTAAAGATGAATGACATAAACAGAACTCAGCTGCTAAACTAAATTATCCCTGATGTACGTTCTGGCTTTAAATCCTGCCCACCTTCTTTATTAATGATTAATGATTAATTACTGATTAAGAGAGGAAACTTATTGGAATGCTTCAGAAGATCCTAATAAAGTGCTTATAACAAAAGTACTGTTAGTTTACAAATAAAAGTCACGTTTTACATGAACTGAAGACCCAGAGAAATACTTTCCAAGTGGCTAAACATCATGTAAGCTTTCATTTTCCTAAGATCATGACAGGTTCTAGTAATTCAAACCTAGAATTAAAATGATAAAAAGTACAGGTAGCTCATTTATAACGCTATTTGGTTACATATTTCTGCAGTATATACCTCTACAAGATGAATAAGGCCATAAGGCCATAGCAAAAATGAATATGACAATTCCCATTTTATATATATATATATGTATCACATCTAAAAAATGCTAAAGGTGTGAATATCTTTATATCAATACACAACTTTTATAAAAACATTCTGAGGGTGTTTGTTTGAATTAAAGCACCAAGTTTATAATCATTTACACAGTTATCTATTCAAAAATAAAAGACGGGGGCTTCCCTGGTGGCACAGTGGTTAAGAATCTGCCTGCCAATGCACGGGACACGGGTTCAAGCCCTGGTCCGGGAAGATCCCACATGCCATGGAGCAACTGAGCCCGCGAGCCACAACTACTTAAGTCTACATGCCACAACTACTGAAGCCCACGTGCCACAACTACTGAAGCCCACACACCTAAAATGCATGCTCCACAACAAGAGAAGCCACCGCAATGAGAAGTCTTCACACTGCAAAGAAGAGTAGCCCCTGCTCGCCGCAACTAGAGAAAGCCTGCTCGCCACAACTAGAGAAAGCCCATGTGCAGCAACAAAGACCCAACATAGCTAAAAATAAATAAATTAATTAAAAAGAATAAACAAAAATAAAAGATGGTTACTTTCTTCTGTATTCAGCTTTTCTAAACTGGTTAATATATAAGTTTTTGCTATATGTCACCAATTTAAAACTTCATTTATTTTGTCCAAAAACTAAAAAGGTAAAAAAAAGTGATATCCCATTTGCATGTATCAACTTGGACTTCCCATCAATTCAATTCATTTCTAGAGAACATTACTTGCATTTTAAATCCAATGGCAGTTCCTTTACATAATTTTAAAAACAAATCATCTCATAACCATAACTTTCTTTTAAAGATGCAAAAAGCCAAAAATATAACCTACACATTAAACCCCAAACTTACGTCCAAACTACTATAAAAGTTTCAAAAGCCAATTTCAAGCGTCAAAAGTTAATTACAAAAATTTCCAAAGTGAAATGCAGAATTCTATAGGATGACAAAGAACACAAAATGTAATCAAGACCTGAGACAGAATTCCATATTTTTACATAGAGGGAAAGAAACAAAGAAATGTGATTGAGAAATGGAGCTTAATTTTGTTCTAAGGATGACATCCAGAACATTATTTAAAGCAGGCTAATTATGAGAATACTCTTAAAGTTACATAGTCTTATAAGCTACATTTAATGAAGAGATAAGCTTATTTGGATAGTAACTATTGCTGAATTTTAGTCTACAGTGTGCTTATTACACACCAAGACAGTGATCACGTCTGTACATTTGCAATATTATTACCTATAATTCTCACCCTTTGTGGAGTCTTATTAGTCCCTGCTTTTTATTTTGTACTGTTATTGTTGTTTGTCTTACAAATTTTTTTTTACCAAACTTTGGAATACTAAGGCCTTTCATGAGAAATTCAACCTTGTCCAATCAAATATTGGCCAATGTCAGTGTTGTTCACCCGTGGGTCTTTGATTTCTATTCTCAATATTCTCTGTAGCAATTTTTTCCCTTTTATTTTCTTTTTCTTATTTTTTCCTGCCTCTGTCCAAAGCAACGATTTTTTCCGATTTCTATAATAGTAAATGAGTAATTAAAAAATTATTGTGCCTTACATTTTATGTGAATTAACCGTACCTCAGCTTTATTTTAAGCATTATCCAAAATGTGCTAGAATTTAATATAAAATGCAATATGCATAGCAATTGACTGGTCTATTAAAATATCTCAAGAAAAAAATCTAAGCTCTTTGCATCTAATAAATAAGTTTTCAGTTTATAGGGATCAACTATTTAGAATAAATTAAATATATGTATGATGAAACTTACGTGAATTTTACTGAACGAACTTTTCTTAAATAACAAATGTACTCAAGAAATGCTTTACCAAATACAATTTCACAATAAAGTTGTTTATGGTGGAGCACAATTTGACATAAGACGGTGGTTCCATGTTGGAGTCCGTTCAGGAAAGAGAACTAGGTTCTTTAAAGTGAATTTTTTATTATAAAAATAATATGTATTTCTGGGAAATTTATGAAACTGAAAAATTAATGAAAAATCACCCTAATTTTAATCACTCAGACCTATTCATTTACAATGGTGACGTTAACAGTTCAGACATGAAACACAAAATTGAAACAGAATTGCAATTTTGAATGTGCTTATAAATATATTTAAATCCATGAAACTTGGTAAGGTCATCTAAGGAAAGATGGTGGATAAAAAAAGATGGAGCCTAGGGCAGAACCCTGAGGTATGCCAATATTTAAAGAAAGATTAGAGGAAGAACAGCAAAGGGGGATGTGAAAGAATGGTCAAAGAGATAGGAGGAAAATGGAGTATGTTTCATTGAAGGCAATAAAAGACACCACTTCAAGAATGAAGGGGTGGTCATCTACGCCAAATGTGACAAATGTACTGAGTGAAGTAGTCAGAGACTCTCCAATGATTTTACTACATGGAGGTTGATGATTAGCTGTGCTGATAAGCAGTTTCAGAGGAACCCAAGACAGACTGGAGCTATATACCTCATGAGACTCAACTAAAAAATTCCTGATTTAATGAGCTAATTAAACGGCCTTTTACAAAATAAATATATAGCAGTCAACAACAGCTATTACAAAGCCCTTTTTTGAAGCTATAAAAAATAACTGAAATGAAAAAAATTAACTCACAATTACAGAAAAATCTAGGCATGGAAATCTTCATAAAGAAAACTGTAACTTTGCTGAGATATGAAAAGTGCACATAAATGAGGAGATATACCTGATTTCAAACTAGAAAGACTGACTACCTTAAGTTCATTAATTCACATCTATTCAACAAACTTTGGAGTGCTTGCTTGTACGATTCTAGGCACCTGGAATGAATCAGCAAACCACACATAAAGGTCAAAGCTGGCAGTCTTACCTGAGTTCAGTGGGAACATCAGTTATTGTTCACCATTAAACATAAATTGGGGGTAGCCTAACATAAAACTCTTATTAAAATATACTTCTATTAATACCCATTTTTCTTTGCTTTTTTAACCAAGAGTAAGAATTTTATCAAAAGCCTTATTTTTTTCCTTTGAACTACTGATGTTAGCTACTAGCATATTTCCTAACATCAATCTGGTACTGAATTTCCATGATTAACTCTACCCTATTAGGGTGGATTTTTTAATTACTGTTGAAGTTGGTATGTGGCATTTCATTTGGAATTTCTGCATTTATATACAAATGTGCATTTAACCTGTATGTTTTTAGAGATTTTTTTAAAAATTAGGATGAGTTAATAAGATGAATTGGGTAGCACTCCAAACTTTAGTTTTGTTTCATGGAAATTTTAAAGAAGTCACCAATAAACTGTACTGCTCTGGACCCTTGTCGGAAGGTATCTTAGAAATATTTTCAGTTTCTTCCATGGTCTATTTAAGCTTTCTATCTTTATCATTTTGTTTATATTTCTCAGCAGAAAATGTCCAAATTTGTTATACATAGCATTTTCCTATCTATCTAGAGCCTCCACCAAGTATATTACTTCCCCTTTTCCAATTCTAAATGTTTTCTTTTTTCCTCTTGATTAGATTTACTAGAATATTAACTCTTTTACTGATATGGGAGGGGCTAGGATAAAGAACCAGTTAGTGCATCTACTTGTCAAGTCTGCTTTCTCTTCCAATTCAGTCTTCTACATTTATATTTTCTTCTTCTGATTTTCTTTAGTTTTTTTAAACTCTTCTAGCAAACACAGATTTTATTTTCTTGCTTTACATAAACACGTAACATTATAAATTTGCCACTAAGTATATTAGTAAACAGGCATCAAATCAAATGTAAGACTGCAAAAAGCAAGATATGATGCTCTTCCCGAGTTCTGAGATTAGTGAAAATTTCTCTGAACTTCATGTTTTATCTTTTAAAATACATGTGGCTTTTCCCATTCTACTCCATGTGTTTTAATACAAAAACAAAAAGTATTAAAGCAAAGTTAGTTGACAACTGCAAAAGGAAGAGATTGTTTATTCAGTGATTCTCTCCTACAGCACCTTCATGCATCCTTAGGAGTAAATGTATTCAGAATAATTTTGGCTATATTCCACTAGCTTTTATAGGCAGGATTTGTATTTTAGTCTAAAGTTTTACTTACACTAATACAATGCTTTCCTGCTCAAAGCATAGGAAAGGAAGAACTGTCCAGATCATATAAAAATACATCTGACAAAAATGAAAAGGCAAGTAAGATAACTAGCTCTCACTTTTAGATTGTGATATAGCTCTGGGAGTGTTTGATTTTTATATTGAAAATTCTGTCCAGGCAATAACCACTGAGGAATATACTTTCACTTTCAAATGATTAGGTGTTCCTGGTTTAAAACTATACTAACAATTTCTGGGTATACTGCGGTGTGGATAGAGTTCACGACCTATATGATTCCCACTTTTAATAATTTCCTGACACTTTCTGTGGTCTAATAAATGATCTTGTATACATGTTCTATCACATTTTAAAAGATATATTCTGTTTGTAAGATACCAAATTTTATTAAGTCACCTTTACTCATTATTCCTCATTTTTAGTTACTCCAACTTCTCAAACTAAGATTAACATTTTGTACACTGATTACAGTTTATAACATAAAATGACCTTTTAACACTAGATTTCTTTTCTTGCCTTGAATTATTTGAAATTATAGGTACTAACCCTGCTTTATGCCTACTTTTGCCTGATACAACTTTGTGTACTCATTACATTTATTCATTTTGATTCCTCCATTCATTGGTTCCTCTATTAAATCATGTGCTAATCAACTGAAATACATTTCTGATGAACTGGTAAGAGACTTGGGTGTTCTAACATTTTTTTCAATTGTCCTAACCTATCTTTATCTTGACTAATTCAGATTTCTTCTGATGTAATGTTTCCCCCAGAAGTCTAAACATTGCTATACTGTTTCCTGATGTTCAGTGTTATATGTAGATGGGACACCAATTAGATTTTGTTTCTTAGTAAATAAATTTTTTCTCGAAATGCTTTTAGACTACACCCTACTTGGGTAAAGCAAGTTACCACCTACTTCCCAGGTAAATCTTGAACTTTTCACCTTCATTCACAGATCTATCCACTTACTCTCCTGTTTTTGGAAAATGCCATCTATCAAGAACCAATTCAAATGCTACTTGCTCCAAGGCACATTCCTATGATTCATATCAGTCAGTATTAACATTTCCTTTATCTAAATTTATACCACTGATACACTGCTGTAGCACTGACTACATCTATAGTGTATTACTGGGGAATATCTACCATAGGCTCTGGAGTCAGACCACCTGGGCTGAAATTCTAATCCTGCCACTTTCTAGCTGTGTGACCTGCAATAAGCTGTTGGGCTCTCTGTGCCTGTTAACTTACCAGCAAAATGAGAATAACAGTCCCTAGCTCACAAAATGGTTGTGATGATTAAGTGAGCTAATATCGGTAAAATATCTAGACCATGCTCTAGAATATAGTAAGTGCTGTATGAAGTCCTGACATGTACATACAGGTGTGTATGTCTGATGTGTGTGTTGTCCACCATTGTAATGAGAAAAATTGCTGTGAAACAATGAAACAGGTGCTACCATAGAAGAAGAAGTATTCAAAGGATGGGACAATCAATTACAATCTGTTTAGGAAAAGAAAAGTATTTCAACTGAACCCTCGATATTTTAATTACATAATATTTTAAAAGCACTTTCACATACACTAGCTCATTTCATCCTTAGACAAGTTTGTGAAATTATTTTGTTTTATGGAGGCAGAAGTCAAGGATGGTAACTCAAATTGCACAAGGTTCAATTAGTTAGAGAGTGAAGATTAAGAGATATTTTATTTGGAGCTTGATATGGTTGTTCCCTCTATACCTGCATTTTTCTATGAAGGATGAGTGAGAATGCAACAGACAGGTTGGAATAAACAGGACCAGGGGTAGAAAACAGTATTCCAAGCTTTGGAAACAGCTTAAATAAAAGAATGGTGGAGTGAAATTACATGGCATTCTGCAAAAAATGAAAGTAAAGATGGAACACTTAGCACAATGCCTTGTAAAGGAGGCACTTGCCTGAACTGAATTACAACTTTCAAATAATATTCCTTCAGTTTAGCAATCATTTGTAGTAAATAATCCCTTCTAGCTGAGGCATCTATTCCATATAACTGTGACCTCTGTTTTGAAAGAGCGGGAAGAAGGGAGGGAAAGAAGAAGGAAGAAAGAAAAAACAGCATTTGTCATTAACTACAGTAAATAATGGATTATTTTAGATATCTACAACAGGAGGTTATATAAAATCGTAAGTGTTAGCATGGTTATATAAAGGTAATTAGGGGAATTGCCTGGTGGTCCGGTGCTTCCACTGAGTACAGGTTCGATCCCTGGTCAGGGAACTAAAATCCCTCATGCCGCAGAGCACGGCCAAACAACAACAACAATAACAAAGGTAATTGTTTTTTCTCACTAAAAATAGTTTGAATGAACCTTAATTCTCAACAAGATTAACAATTTTACCGACAATTGGTTTTCAAACATATCAAACCTAGTTTACCAATCTTTGGGATAGAACAAATGAAACTAGCAGAACTATATTAATGTTACTTCTAAGCTCTAAGGAAACTAAGTTGCATAGAATTCATCAGTTATATCATTAATCATCTGTGAAAACTTATTAAAGTCATTTTAACTCCTCTGTGCCAGTTTCCTATATGTGCAAAATACTGTTCATGTTTTGAAGGGGTTTGTGTAGGGTTTTGAAACTCTATACGATATTATTATAAAAAAATAAAAAGAAAAAATATAACAAAACATCTAAATATTCTCAAGCACTGAATTGTCTTTATATTACTTTTAAAACCATAGAAAACTGAGCAGGACCTGCAGGGCCTTCCAGGGTACAGAACCCCCATATCCCCTGCCTCTTGTTTGTAGAAAAGCTTCAGCCTCCAAGGCCTTCCCTGAGTTCCAAACAGCAAATTTAGTCAGAGAAATGAGACAATGCAGAAACAAAGGAAAATAGTCAAGCAAGACAAAATAATAGTTTAGCCACAAAACAGCGTCAAAGACCTTTAGTTCCTCCTTGAGGGCTATAGATAATATTCTGAGCCATACACTTCAGTTGTTTTATAGATAGTAAAATTCTCACCACGTAGAAAAAGTTAACTACATGCTGACCACAAGCACATACACCCCAGCCAGGTTGGAACCAGAAGGCTGATTAATGTTGACTCCCAAAATACCACCTGGTTATCTCATTACCAACCAGTCAGGAGACTGTCCACAAGCTTATCAGGCACCCTGCTTCCCCCTTCCCTAGCATAAAAGAAGCTAGAATTCTACCCTGAATTAAAATAATTCTTCAGGATGTTAGTCCGCCATCTTGGCTCACTGGCTTTCCAAATAACATCATTTTTCCTTACGCCAACACCTTGTCTCTCAAATTACTGGCCTGTCATGCAGTGAGTGGTATGCAGCAAGTAGTATGAGCTTACACACACAGTTAATACCAGGTATTGATGACTGCTCAATTAGTCTCATCAGTTAGTCACATATAAGTAAAATTATTTTTAATCGACATACGATATCTAAAATTAAATCCTTTAGTGATGTATTTTGAGCCAAATGAAAGGTCTAATCAGAGGTTAACATAAGAAATATCTGCCTGAAAATCAGTACATTTAATATTTGACAGAAGTCTCATTATTAAAATTCCTTTTATTGTTCCTTCAGTGAAATTTAAGTATTCCCAAAGTCTCAAATCAAATGTTTTTTCTTAGTTTACCAACAGCTGTGATTTGTCTTCTTTTGGTCCATTCAGTAGGAAGTGAACTATCTGAAGTAAAACATCATCATTAAAACCTTTCACATTATTATCTTCGATTGTTTCATAAAGAGGCTTACTTTGTGTCCCCCAACATATGTTTTTACGAGGGTTATTTTGATCAGCTTGTGCAGTCAGCGCCAAAGTGTTTAACTGGTAGCAGAAAAAGGAGAAGTATTTTCCATCTGTGATCACACCCTGGGAGACAAAAGGTCGAGTAACGTCTGCTTCACTCCAGAATCCTGTAGAAGAAAGTTATGCTGAAACTTACATACAGAATATATTTTACCAAAACAAAACATACACATTAGAGGATATAAAATACCTCCTAAAACCTATATATTTTACCTACCAAATTCCTAAAGATATCGAAGTTTTCCCTATCTTCTCCATTCTAATCCTATATTCCATTTCTGCATCAAGAACTATTTCCTTCCCTCTACTATCCCCAAAGTTCAGGATACACCTTTTCAACAACTTTGGACTTCATCAGCTTTCAACCTTAACTCACTTCATCTAAGAAGAGCAGCAAGCTCTATCTATGCAGATCTCTCCTACATCTGATACTAACCACATGATTACTCACAACCTCAAATATGTTCAAATTTTCCTTATACCAGCAGCATCTAACACCCAATAACCATTACGGCCATTTACTTCACCAAATCTACCAAAAAAAACGCCCTTCAGAAAAAAACTTGACTTTCTAAGAACTTCAACCATGTAATTAGATGAATTCTGTGTCTTAATTTATAATTCAAAATTGATTTTATGAGTTGCTTTCATTTTGCCTAGTGTATTTTACGTCATCATAAGGTTCCAGGGTATCTTAATACCTTTACCACTCAAGTTTTCTGGCTGCTTCTTGTTCCAGGCTAACTGGCTTTAATACTTTTAAATCCAACTGCCAGGGCCAAGGAGTAACTTATAAATTTTGCCACACATATTTTATATCAGCTTTAATGAAGATAGCCAATAAACAGTATTGTTAAAATATAGAATTATACTGTGAAAAGAATATCTTTTATGAATGAACAATGCCATTCTAGTATCTTCAAGAAAGTTTCCTTCTACTTTTTCTGATTCTGTCTACTCCTATTCCTACTTTATCCATTTATTTCTATTACAAAAACGTAAGTCAACAATTGTGAGTGTAAGGTTAAAATATATATATATATATATATATACATGTGTGTATACATATATGTATACATATACATATATATATATAAAGGAAAAAGGTGAGCCTGGCAGCAATTAAATCTGTATTAAATTCCTCACGGATGCTTATATAGGAGTAATCTAGGTATATATTGTATTGTAACAAAATCCAAATGCTTCACAATGGGCTGGCTCTAAAAGTCCTCCATGGCATGCCTCCAGCTTCCTCTCTCACCTCCTATCGCTTTCCATTCTCCCCCTCCCTTTCTTCATCAGCCTTCATGCTGTTCCTTCAACACTTCAAGTCCGTTCCTAGCTCAGAGTTACTTGCCATTCCTCTTGCCTAGAAGTGTCCTTCTCCCAGGTTTGTGCAAAGGCAGCTCCTCACCATTCAGGTCTCTGTTCAGATGTCATTTTTTTAGAGACCTCCCCTAAATTAACTCTGTTTAAATAGATTCTGCCCCACGCCTCATTTATACCTGCAACCTATGAATCATTCTACCCCTCATCTAGTATAGTCTCTCCAGAGTAACACCACTAGCTAAAAATACTACATGTTTATTATCTCTTACTCTCCTTACTATAACATAAGCTCCAGGAGAGCAGGATCTGTCTCTCTCACTCAACACTATATCTCCAAGGCCAACAGCACCTGGTATGTAAAAACCATAAGCCATTAACTGAATGAACAGTCTCCTAACTCACACCCTAGATATGGCCTTCAAAGAAGTTATATATCATAACTGTGATTTAATCTAAAATTTAATCCATGAAAACATTTCATTTTCTAGTTTCAGAAAGCTGCTGTCATCTACAGAGCTGACTCAGTTAGGTGGTCTTTGAAATGCTTGAGAACATCATCAGAAAAAAATACATTCACACAAAAATGGTCAAAGTAAAAGATCAGAGTAACTACCAAAGTGCCACTTACCAACTACAAATGTAAAATATTTAATTATGGACTTTAAAACAACTGCATTTTGTGCCAATGCAAAAGTTTTCAAAATGTGAAGATTCAGCCTACATTTTAACCCAAGGAAAACAATTTGATCTATTAAATTCTTAAAATGTCTTCCAATAACTATAATGCCATAAAACTAGTTTTACCTTGATACATAGCCTGTGCTCCGGTCCAAGCAAAAAGGCTTGCAATAGCATTAGCTCTAAAAACAACTTCTATCTGATCAGCACAGTTTTGTTTCAAGAGCCTTTCCCTTTTTAATTTGTCAGGTAGCAGATGAAACTGGGTATGTCCATAACAGTGTGGATCTGCTGTCTTTGTGCCTGAAGAGCAAAATAAAAACATTTCAGATGAAATACACAAGTAGAATATCTGCAGCACATGTCCTCAGTATTTGGTTCAAGGCTATCTGTCTCCTCTACTCATTATGTGATCAGCATTCAAAATACACAAACGGAAAGCTTGGCTTATTTATTTTATTGATTACAATAAATTTCATCTGAAAGTACAATCTGCAAGCTATCATCGGCTCACAATGATATAGGATAAGTCAAAAGAATATATGTAAAATTTATTTAAAATTCCCTATTATTTCAGTTTTCTCAAACTCCTCGGTCATCACTAGGAGCTTTGTTATTCTGCTGGTCATAATCACCAAAGGATACAAACGCTTCATGACTTTAAAAACTTCCTTTATAATGCTGAAATTCTTGGTTTTAGTGGTAAAGTCTTTTCAACCAAAAGTTCCCCATAATTCACTCTCTAAGACCACAGTGACTGAGAAGGGACTGATAAAACAGTTCTGGAGGACCAGCAGAAAGCTGCTTTCTTAAAAATCTTCCTCAATCAGCTAGGAATTAATAAACAAAGAAAAAACAGCCAAAGTATAAGCTGCATGAGCACAGAGATCAGGCCTTATTAGTTTTTATATTCCTGATGGTTATCAGTGTGTGGCACAAATGGGAGGCTTTTGTTAAAAAAAAAGCCAATCACTACCTCAAATCCAGTTCTTACCTGTTTACTTTTGAAAAAACACAAATTACTTTTCTATATAAATAATAAATCAACAAAGCCTAATAAACATAACTATCTGTTAAATACTGTTAATTCAGTAGAAACAAGTAAAATTTTAAATGGCAAGCTGAAAGAATATTTTCTTTCCAATTTTCATGCGAACTGCAACCTGAGATGAATTACATTGCTTATAGACTATCTGAATCTCTTGGTCATCAAGAATTAATTATGGGGCTTCCCTGGCGGCGCAGTGGTTGAGAGTCCGCCTGCCGATGCAGGGGACACGGGTTTGTGTCCCGGTCCCGGAAGATCCCACATGCCGCGGAGCGGCTAGGCTCGCGAGCCGTGGCCGCTGAGCCTGCGCGTCCGGAGCCTGTGCTCCGCAGCGGGAGAGGCCACAACAGTGAGAGGCCCTCGTACCGCAAAATAAATAAATAAATAAAAGAATTAATTATGCAAATTTGCACAGGACACTTTGAACTCATTTATTAAAAGAGGAAACTTACCAATAAATATGGTATTTTCATATTGCCGTTTGAATAATGGAAGTTTGTCTGGCTTACAATTCATAACTGGGATTTCTACAGGTACAGAATAATCCAGCGGCACAAACTTAAAGAAAAAGTCATAAGTGAATTCACAGCAACACTAGCATATGTTTTAGTCACATTTTTAATAGATTTAAAAATCTTAAAAATGAGATGATTTTACAAAATGATTTAACACTACCATCTAGTGATGGGCCAAATCCAGCCAGCCACCTGTTTTTCTAAAGTTTTATTGGAACACAGTCATGCAAATTCATTTACCTATGGTACACGACTGCTGTTACATGTTAAGAAGTGAGAATGCAACAGAGACTTACGACGCTCAAGGCCTAAAATATTTACTATCTGGACCTCTGCAGAAGAAATGTGCCAACCACTGACATGGACATACAGATGATACTCAAAACACACTTGTTTTCTCCAAAAGAAGTGTATACACATAAGATGACCAGCTTATAGCTGTAAAAATGCCTTGATTTATAATTAGGTAGGGTACTTTACCATAAATTACAATCATAAACTATTATCAGTATTTTCATTAAAAAAAAAAAGATTTGTATGGTCCTAAAAACTGAGGACTTAACCCCACTTAAAACGATTATTTGACCTCTGCAAAATATATATACTATAGCAAGTTAAAAAGCTGAAAAAGAATTATAGCTGAGATATATTCCAAATACACTTGAAAGAAAAGGGTTCTATCCAAAACTTTTTATCCTACGTAGCCCATTACCTAGCCTGCTATAACACTTCCTCCTCAACTGTCAACAGAAACATATGCAATAAATCTTTACCTCAGGTAGTTGTTTGGATATTCGAATCTGGTTGTGTGGTTTATCATTTATTTGGTATCTCAAAGCATCAACTCGACCTTTCCGATGACCATGAGAAATAATTTCTTCACCACGCAACCAGTAGAAGTGAACTGGGCGTTTACAGTCTATCAAAAGATATTCAAAAAATTTTTATATGATAATTTAGATGAATTTAGTTATTGTAAGCACACCAAACTCTGCAATACAGAACTCAAGAATGACTGTGCTAGCTGAAAATACATCAAAAATTACTCTTTGATGTAAGATGTAGAGTCTGGATTATGTAATAATTTAACTTAAACAATCACAACTTTAAAATAACGCTCAAACCTTTATTGTCTACTTGTGCCACACTACACTAAGCATTGTAACCAAAGAGGTTTCTCAGTTAAGGACAAACATAAAATAAAACTAA
Organism: Lagenorhynchus albirostris; assembly: GCF_949774975.1. Classification (NCBI taxonomy): domain Eukaryota; kingdom Metazoa; phylum Chordata; class Mammalia; order Artiodactyla; family Delphinidae; genus Lagenorhynchus; species Lagenorhynchus albirostris. The sequence continues at coordinate 37,015,621 of NC_083097.1, read as the reverse complement.
CAGCAGCATCATTCACCAGAAATAAAAAGTTTATTAAGAGTCAGAGCTGTCTTATGAATTACTAATTCAATCTTCACAATAACTCTCAAAGGTATGTATAGTTGTTATCTCCATTATACAGAAGAGGAACCTGGGTTTTGACGAGATTGTCAACTTTCCCAGGCCATCAGTCATGAGCAAAGTCTGTGACACTTCTCTCAAGACCACTTCATTCCCAACTGGGATGAAAGAAACAAGAACACTACAAGACTCAGTTGAGCACACACCTACAGTCACAGTAACGTTAATTCAATAGATATTTATTAAGATACCTACTGGGTGGCTGATATAAAATGATGAACACGTCAGAAACACTGATGTTTAAAACTGTCTATCCATTAATTATTTTTCATGCCTTAATGTAACAGTAAAACAGAAGTTGCTGATTGTTTACTGGGAACCCAGAATGGCTGGGTTTGAAGCCCGTCCTCCAAATCTACCAGCTGTAACCTCTTTAACTAGATACATTTTACGTTTCTGTACCTTGGATCTGTTTGTTTTTTCATTTACAAAACAATGCTGCCTACTGTAAAGTTACTGTGAGGATTAAATTTGGCACATATAAAATTTAGAACAGGGCCAGGCACATAGAGAGTACCGAATACACGTTAGGTATTTTAATCAATATCGCCTTTAATCTTAACAGTTCTATCTATGACCAAGTAGTACTATTATCATATTCTCATCTTGAAAATGAGAAAAACTAGGTCAAAATCGGTTTATAAACTAACATAAGGTCAGTAACTTTTTGATGGAAGAGCTAAAAGGCAACTCCAGGCCTGTCCCGCTCTCCAGGAGCCCCTTTTCTTAACCAACACTTGTCTGGACCTTCACAAAGCAGTCCTGGAGGGCTCAGGCTACTTAGCCTAGGGTTGTACAGTGAGTAGGTGGCAGCACATGCACGAGAACCCAGTCTCCGGACGCTGTCGCCAGCCAGGAGCGAAAGGACTGAGAAAAAAAACTGACCAAGCAGAAAGAAAGGAAAAGGGGGCAAATCTGGCGCAGAGAGGTCCCCTACCATCCCCACCTCCCCCGCCCGGAGTGGCGGGCCCGAGGCTCACCGAGGGCGGCGGCAGCCAGGGCCGGATTGCGAGCGCTGAGCAGGCCCATGAGGGAGGCAACCAGCTGGTCCAAGAAAGGCGAGGTGATGGCCTCACGTTCCAGGTAAAGAGGCACACGCTTCTTGCGCCGCAGAAAGAAGTGCTCCTGCAGTAGGCAATCACAGGCGGCGTCGCGCAGGGCCACTACGTCCAGAGCCGGCGCGGGCTCGGTATCGGGCTTGGCAGGCGGCGGCGGCGGCAGGCCCGATAGGAACACCGTCTTGGTAAAGCTCTGGTACCAGCGGTCGGCGTTCAGGGCGAAGGTCTGCGGGTAAACTACGTACTTCATGAACTGCATCTTGGTGAGGATTCGCAGCTTCTCGTCTACCGACTTGGCCGCGTGCACCGTGGCCTGCCATCGCTCCACTCGCCGCTGCCGTGCCGCCTTACTGTCGGCAGTCAGAGAGGCTACGACCGGCGGGTAGCGCGCGACTGGGGCCGCCGCGACATCTGGGCCGGTCACTTCGGGAGCCTTGACGGCGGCCTCGGCCGCGGTGTGCAGTGACAGCCCTGAACCACGGAGCACAAGCCTCCAGCACCTGGCCGCCGCCATGTTTGCTGGGGTTCCCGACCCAGAGGTCAACTTCAGCAGTTGGCCCCGCCTTCTTGCCGTAATAACCAATCGGAAAGCGGAATCTGAGGCAGGCTAGGGGAGGACGATTCTCAGTGGGCTTGAGAAATCTTACGTCATTATTTCTTAGCCAATCAGGTAGCTTCTGCAACTTAGTTTATCTTGAACCGAAGAGGTTGTTGCTGAAAGGAAGAGCTCGCGCGCCAATAGGTTTTCCACGGATGTGTCGGGGAGGAGTGAAACTTTTAAATAGGAGATGCTGCCTGTTAGAACCAGGGCAAACTTTTTGCCAGAAACCCTTTAGGAGTACTCTGCACCGAAACCTCTGGCCCTTGGCTAAATTTCTGGTTTCATTTATGGATATCACATCACTTTTCTATTTTAGTTCTTGGGGTCGAGTCCTGTTATTGAAAATACTGTTCTAACATGTTTTGTGATACATGCTTTTTTTTTTTGGCGGTACGCGGGCGTCTCACCGTTGTGGCCTCTCCCGTTGCGGAGCAAGGCTCCGGACGCGCAGGCTCAGCGGCCATGGCTCACGGGCCCAGCCGCTCCGCGGCATGTGGGACCTTCCCGGACCGGGGCACGAGCCCGCGTCACCTGCATCGGCAGGCGTACTCTCAACCACTGCGCCACCAGGGGAGCCCCATGCTTATTTTTTAAATGATGCAAGCATCACTTATAGATGACTAGTGCTAATTTTGGGGAAAATAATTACACATATATCTCTATGCTAGTTGATATATAATTTGTTTAATGAGAATAATTTACAAAAAGAGGAATATACTTTTACTTGGATCTAATTTAAAAAGGGAAATAAATTAAAAACTACCAAAGAATTGTATTTAAATTTTGCTTTGTGTTAAAACTAATTATTATTTTAACATGAATTGGTTGCTACTAATCTGTAAGCTACTTGAAGTAGGGACTATTTTATTTTTGATCCGCAGTGGCCAGTCAACCTTGCATAGTGGGTACTTACCAAATACCTGCTGAAAAAACTCATCTAGGGCTTCCCTGGTGGCGCAGTGGTTGAGAGTCCGCCTGCCGATTCAGGGGACACGGGTTCGTGCCCCGGTCCGGGAAGATCCCACATGCCGCGGAGCGGCTGGGCCCGTGAGCCATGGCCGCTGAGCCTGCGCGTCCGGAGCCTGTGCTCCGCAACGGGAGAGGCCACAACAGTGAGAGGCCCACATACTGCAAAAAAAACAAAAACAAAATAAAAACCATCTAAATCACTAAAAATATAAGCTCATTTTTGGTGATCTAATTTATTGACTCTCATTTCTATTATAATCAGGAACTGGAATATTATTTGGATTTATTGCAATAGTTCTTGAGGGTATTGAAAACCAAACATTTTGTTAATAAAAGGAAGCTATAACTTAAGTATTCCTTTACGCTATAATGGATGATACAATCTAACTATAAAGTTGCAAGTATATTAAACTGACATTTAGAAATAGATGCCCCAAATGCATTATTTTTTTCATTGTCATTAACTTTTGAGCAAAGGCTCAAAGGAAGTGAGGAGTGAATCATGACAGTACTGAGAAAAGAGGATTCTGGCAGAAGGAACGGCTGGTGCAGAGGTCCTGAAATGGAAACACGCCTGGTGGGTTCAAGCACAAGAGAGGAGGCCAGTGTGGTTGAAGGAAGTGATGGATGGGGAGAGTAGTAGGAAATGAGATTAAGAAGGAAAGAAAATCCAGAATTTATAGGTTCCTAAAGGCAATTTCTAGGATTTTTAGGGCTCTTAACTAATATTCAGAGGAGTAAGAAGCCAATGGAGGGTTCCACACAGAGGGATGGCATGGTGTAACTTAGCTTTTAAAAGAATTACTCTATGTATTAGGCAGTTTAGGCTTACTAGTACCATAGACTGGGTGGCTTTAACAACAGAAATTTATTTTCTCTTACTTCTAAAGGCTGGAAGTCCAAGATGAGGGTGCCAGCGTGGTTGGGTTCTGGTGAGAGCTCTCTTCCTGGCCTGAAGTCGGCTCCCTACTTGCTGTGCCCTCACATGGTGGAGACTGAGTTCTCCCCTGTTGCTTATTATAAGGAGAGAGGCCTATCAGATTAGTGCCCTAACCTTATGACCGTATTTACATAATGTTAGCTACCTCTATAAAGGCTCTGTCTCTGACTGTCTCAAAGGTTGTGTCTACATTGGAGGTTAGAACTTAAACATATTAATTTTAGAGAGACGCAGTTCAGTCCATAACACTCTGGCTGATTTGGAAATAGATTGTGGAGAATCAAATTTCGAAGTAGAGAAACCAATTAGAAGACAATTTGCTGTATTTCAGGCAAAAGCTCATTGTGGCTTCAAGAGACAATAGCAGTGAAGATCGTGAGAGTAATCATAGATCCTGAATTGAACGTAGGTATGAGAAAGTATCCAAGATTTTGGTCCTGAGCAGTGGAATGAGAGGAGAAGGCCAATGGGCAAGAAATGCATTTTTCCTTTAATCTGTCGTCTATTTTTGGAAGGGGAGAGGGCAGCAGAAGAGTGGGTTAAGATTTGGGAAAGGAAATAGGAGAATCTGTGAAACATGTATTTATCTATTATATATGTTTATTTAGTTGACATTCTCCTAGAAGAAATGGATATTAAGATCTTCCCTATTAAGGTTGCCACTGATCTTAGATTTAAAGTAGTATAGTTAAAAGCCATGACATTCTCCAATGGTCTTTTGAAACCTCTCTACTTGATTCATTCCACAAATATTTATCAAGTGACTACTACATAGAAACACCTTTCTAGGTACATAGTATACAACAGTGAAATAAAGGCCTTCATAGAGCTTACAAGTTAGTACGTGAAATCTAACCAAATTTGTCAAATATACGTGTTCTATGCTAGATGGTGATAGGAGCCAAGAAGAAAAATAAAGCTGGGAAGAAGACTTTTTTGGATTTAGGGGTTGTGTAGAGTGATTTCAATAGACTGAGCAGAGAAGACCTCTGTGAGAAAGTGACACTTGAATAATATCTGAAGGAGATGAAAGGTAGAGCCATGTGGATATCTGGGGGAAAAACATTCCAACCAGGGCAAAGGTCACAATGTATCTGGAAAGTGGGAGGAACAGCAGGGAGGCCAGTGGGCTAAAGTGGAATAGGGCATTACCCTTTTGCCAGCAATAGTCAATATCCAATTCAGAAACAGGTTCTGATGAGTTAGACAATATTTATACTCACTTTTTATTTTCCTGTTGGGAACCTATCTCACTGTCTCCTGGCTGGGCATGAGTTCTGTTGATGTTTGGATGAGACCATAACCTCCCAGTTGATGTCCTTATCAGAGCTTATATCTCAAACTGAAGGTATGGGAAGGAAATGGAGACTGGATAGTTCCTATTTACAGATGTGGATGAGAGTAACAGCTAGTCCTTTTGAGTTGTTTCCTTCACATGTATTTCTTACTGAAGGCATATTTCTTACCTGGTTGCATATATAACACATTTACATAAAACAGAGAACATAATATACAGTATTACTGGGGGAGAGAGTCTGTGTGTGTGTGTATGTGTAGTTTTTTGATGGTTGGTTTAGAATCAACAGGAAGAAAGCTAAGTGTCTGCATCATATGCCAGGTACTATATTAAGTACTTTATATGTGTCAGTGCCCATAATCTCACAATCACCCTCCAAAGGGAATACTATCCTCCCTCTGGGTTTTTTTTGCAAAGTCACAGAGCTCTTTCTCATCAACAAATGAAGAACAATTAAAACAATTTTGAAAAGAAAAGAATGAAGGGGGAGGACCAGTCTATTTGATTTCAAGACTTAATATTTAGCTATAGTAATCAGTGGAGGAAAGACAGACTCTTCAACAAACAGTACTAAAACAATTGAACATCCATAAGCCAAAAATAAAAACAAAAAGAACTTCGACCTATTTCTTACATCTTTTGGAAAAATTAACTCAAAGTGGACCACAGACTTAAATGTAAACATAAAATTATTAGAAAAAAAAGAGGAAAAAATCCTCAGTTTCCAGAGCTAGGCAAAGAGTTTTTAGTGTTGACACCAAAAGCATGATCCATAAAAGGAAAAATTGATAAACTGGGCATCATCAAAATAAACCTTTTGCTCTGCAAAACATACTGTTAAAAGGATGAAAAAGCTACAGAGTGAGAGAAAATAACTGCAAACCATATATCTGACAAACAACCAGTATCTAGAACACATAAAAAGGAACTCTCAAAACTCAACAGTAAACAAAACAATCCAATTAGAAGATAGGTTTTTAAAAAATGACTATCAAAGAGAATATACAGATGGCAAATAAGCACATGAAACGATGTTCAAGATCATTAACCATAACGGAAATGCAAATTAAAATCAAAATGAGATTTTATTATACTCTTATCAGAATAGCTAAAATAAAATAACAACAAATACTGATGAGAATTAGGAGAAATTAGATCACCCAGTACTTTGCTGGGTGAATGTAAAATGGCACAGCTACTCCAGAAAACAATTTGTCATTTTCTTCAAAAAATTAACCATACAGCTATCACATGACCCACACTCTTAGGGCTTCTATCCCAGAGAAGGGAAAATTTATTTTCAAGCAAAAGCCTATACATAATATAACCTTATTCGTTAGAGCCCCAAATTAAAACAAACAAAAAACCAAAACAAAACCCAGGTTTCCTTCAATGGGTGAATGGTTAATCAGTCTATGATACATCGATACCATGGAATACTCTCGGCAATAAAAAGGAAAGACCTACTGATACATGTAATACCTGGATGAACCTCCAGAAAATTAGATTGAGTGGAAAAAGCCAACCCTTCCAGAGGAAGCTCGGCGGCCATGGTCGCTGTAAGCAGACCAGATGCCTGCTGGCTGACGGGCTTTCCCCTAAAGCTGGCGAAGGTGGAGCCGCAGTCCAAGCTGCCGCAGCCTCTGGACCCATGGCGTGACAGGTTCCAGCAGAGAGGGGCATAGCTGCTTTCAGATCTCATTATGCATCAGAAAAATGAAAAAACAGAAGAAAATTCTATGGAGGAAAGGAATCCACTTAGCCTTTTCTTAGAAATGGAATACTGGGTTTGGAGGCTTTAAGAAGTTCTACTTTCATCAACAGTTGTGTATTCTGAAAGCCAAGTTGGGAAGGCCAGTTACTTGGAGCAGGCATTTGAGGCATTTCCAATGCAGAAAGAAGGCCCTTCAAATCCAGAAAATATGGATCCAGGATGAACCCCTTTTTGCTAAGACAAAGTCCAATATGGCTGTTCAGAATCTTAGTACTTTGTCCTCTAAAGTGAAAAGAAAGGACACTAAACACTTCATTTCCTCCTCAAGTACCTTCCTGAAAGTCCAAGCAGAGAAGTTGCTATCATCAGCAAAGAACTCTGATCTGATCATGAATATTCTGGAGAGAAAAGTCTCCTGAAGGCAGCTGCTGACGTACCAGCAAATAGTGTTTTAAGTCAGGCCAGTGGTCACAGACCTAGGATGGAGCCACAGGCTTCTCATCTTCCTATGAAGTTCAATGTGGAGAGCCAGAGTCCAGGTGAGAGTGGCACAATTGTGGTCACCTTGAGCAACCATAAGAGAAAGAGCTTTTGTTATGGCTGCTACCAAGGGCTGGAGCACCACAGGAATGAGGGACCCCTGATTCCAAAAAAAGTTTCAACTTAACAGAGAAGAATAAAAGTATCTCCTCATATGATGTATGAGAAATGATCCATGATTAGATTTCGGTACAGGGTTCTCAGATCCCAGCACTTCAGAACAAAAAGCAAAGCTTGCAAGCTAAAAAAAGCCCAGCAAAGCTGGGTGCAGGTCACTGGGGACCATCAAGAGACCCTTATGGAGAACAGTGCGGGTGGCAGTTGCAGCCCATTCCCTTCCCCAGAACCTGAAGAGCCTTCTTGTCGGCATTAACCATACCTTCCAGATATGGACAGCAATGCTGTGGTGAAGGAAAAGAACTCTCATGTGCCTCATGGCCACACTAAAGGAAGCCCTCTCTTGGGCAAGGAGCTTAGTTTAGATGAAGCATTCCCTGACCAACAGAATGGCAGTGCCACAATGCACCTGGGGCGAGTCAGCCTCTTCCTCTCCTAAGTGGGAGTGTACAGAACTGATTCATGACATCCCCTTACCAGAACATCATTCTAGTAACATGTTTATCCTGGAAACTGAGAGAGAAGTTATGGCTCTGGGTCAGGAAAATCGGACAAGTACTGTCAATGATGACACAGCAAAACTGTCAGTGTCAGGGGCAGATCAATCTGTGAGTAGTGTAGATGGGCCTGTGTCCGAAGACACTGTTCAGAATGAGAGCTCACGCCAGTGGGATGAGGATGGATCTTTCAAGCAGAACATTCTTAGTTCTAAGTTACTGGACCACCCTTACTGTAAAAGTCCACTGGAGGCTCCTCTGACAGGCAGTGGACTCAAACTAGAAAATCAAGTGGGAGGTGGGAAGAACAGTCAAAAAGCCTCTCCAGTGGATGGTGAACAGCTGTCAATCTGCCTTTCTGGATTCCTGGATGAGGTTATGAAGAAGTATGTCAGTTTGGTCCCACTCAGTGAAAAAGATGACCTTGGAAGATTAAAAGGTGTCTTTAACGAAGACTTTTCCAATAGAAAACCATTTATCAATAGGGAAATAAGAAACGATCAGGCCAGACATCAAAAATGCAACTTCCGCATCTTCTACAATAAGCACATGCTGGATATGGAGGATCTGGCAACCCTACATGGTCAGAATTGGCTGAATGACCAGGTCATTAATATGTACAGTGAGCTGATAATGGATGCAGTCCCAGACAAAGTTCACTTCTTCAACAGCTTTTTTCATAGACAGCTGGTAACCAAAAGATATAATGGAGTAAAAAGATGGACTAAAAAGGTTTATGGATACAGAAACTGAAAAGTAGAAGTGGTTTGTTACAAGGTCATGTAGACTAGAAGGAGATTCTTTTGGAGCAGGACATTATCTGAATATCAGAAAGGAAAGAAGGCTTGAGAAATAGTTTCTAAGAATCTAGCTTAAAATAGCCCTATAGGGACTTCTCTGGTGGCACAGTGGTTAAGAATTCGCCTGCCAATTCAGGGGACGCGGGTTCGATCCCTAGTCAGGGAAGATCCCACTTGATGCCAAGCAACTAAGCCCGTGTGCCACAACTACTGAGCCACAACTACTGAGCTCTAGAGCCCACGAGCCACAACTACTGAGCCCTCATGCCACAACTACTGAAGCCCGTGCGCCTAGAGCCCATGCTCCACAACAAAGACAAGCCACGGCAATGAGAAGCACGTGCACCACAACAAAGAGTAGCCCTGCTCGCTGCAACTAAAGAAAGCCTGCACACAGCAACGAAGACCCAACACAGCCAAAAATAAAATAAATACATTTTTTTAAAAAGAAAAAAGCCAATCCCAAAAGGTTACATACTGTATGATCCATTTATGCAACATTCTTGAGAAGATAAAATGGATAACAGATTTGTGGTTGGCAGAGATTAAGGCATCAGTAGAATGAAAAGGAAGTGGATGTAGCTATAAAAGAGCAACATGAAGGATCCTAGTGGTGCTGGAAATGTTCTATATCTCGACTATATCAATGTCAATATCCTGGTAGCATTATTTTACTGTAGTGTTGCAAGACATTACCATGAGAGGAAACCGGGTAAAGGAGGCAGATTTCTTTGTACTATTTCTTTTAATTGCACTCAGATCTATATCTTAAAACTATATATATAATTTATATATATTGATATAATGTCTATAACTTATATATAATTTATATATATGAAAACAAATGAAGTAGAGTATTTGGACTTAGAAACTATTGTTCTGTCTTTAGGTTAAATAGGATTCAGTAGGTATGTATCTATAGCTGTCACATTCCTGGTGGTTCTATATATAAGGATGTTCTTTATATGTGATTTCTAGTGTGATTATGCCTGAGCATTTTGTATTAAAATACAAATTATTTTATTAAATTGCTATCCTTTATTTCTCCTTGTATTATAGTAGGGGTATCAGTTAGATAGGTAGATAGATAGATGATAGCTAGCTAGCTAGCTAGCTAGCTAGATAGATAGATTAGATATAAATTCCTGGGTATAGTAGGTTATCTATAAATATTATTTCAGGATAGTAAAGGGAGGGTTACAATTTATTGTTATAAAAAGGGAGCAGTGGGTCTAATAGGGTTGAGAAACTTTAATGTAGATAATCTACATTTAGAGTTAGATACAAGAAAAAAAATGAAGATAAATGTTCTTTTCCTACAGGTCCAATATATAACAATTTATATGCATCTATGGAAGTATGTTCTTTGTCTTCCCCAAACCATTCTCTTTGCTGATTTTTTTTTTTTTTTGGTATCATAAAGAATTTCATGAATTTACTTATGTGTTTTTTGTTTGTTTGTTTGTTTTAACATCTTTATTGGAGTATAATTGCTTTACAATGGTGTGTTAGTTTCTGCTTTATAACAAAGTGAATCAGCTATACATATACATATATCCCCATATCTCTTCCCTCTTGCATCTCCCTCCTTCCCACCCTCCCTATCCCACCCGTCTAGGTGGTCACAAAGCACCGAGCTGATCTCCCTGTGCTATGCGGCTGCTTCCCACTAGCTATCGGTTTTACATGTGGTAGTGTATACATGTACATGCCACTCTCTCACTCTTTGCTGATTTGAAAGATCTCATTTGAGATCCAGGCCCAGCTCTGCCACTTTCACTTTCCTTATTTAGGAGACTAGATTAATAAAACACAATTTACAAGTTTGCTATGGGGATTTAATGAGGTGGCATATGTAAAATGATGCTAAACAACATTTGCCAAGTACCAAATATTCTATAGGTGCCAATGTTTTTAATTCCCTCAGCAACATACTTTAAATCAGAACACTGATTTTCCTGAGGTAAGGGATTTGCTCAAGCTCATTAAGGGTCAGAACCAGCATTAAACCATGATCTGTGACCATGAAGCCCATGCTTGTAAAGAGTGGTTTTGTAAACTAGAACGATGAGATCCAGGAATTCTTAAAAGGTAGGAAGTCAACTTTCTAAGATTGTATGCACAATTCAGAAATAATAGGAAATTGGGATAATATGAAATTCACCTATATCTACTTAGCACAAAATATTTCAGAATCTTGTTCATTATTTTGACTTTTCCATGACTTTTCCTATCTCACAAATAAGCAATGTGAGGGAAAATAAAATATTTTCTCTTGGCCTCAAAAATCTTATCAGAGATACAGGAGTCATAGGACAGCGTAGCAGAGCTTTAAGTTTGCTAAACTACAGAATAGGAGGTCACAGTGGCCTTCTCAGGAATAATGAATCAACAACCTAAGTCAACTCAAAATGACATAGATCGTGGGGAGAATGGAGCAAGTTGACTGCCATGTCAGCAAATAATCATGTATCTAATTCTGCTTCCAAGAAATAAGAGGACTTTAACTTCCATGATCAGGATACGGTCTTCCACTGTGGGCAAACAATTCTGAGGCATCAGTGTCCTAAAACCTACATAACAACAGCAACAATAAAATATGGTCATGGCAAAGAAATTCATTAAATGAAAAATAATAATTAGGATCAACTTTTACAGTCCGTATCAATAGCAAAATGTTCCAGAAATTTTCCCACAGAAATTAAGGTGAATACGCCTATAGAAAAAACCCACAAAAAATGTTCACTTTGGTGCACCGTCAAAGTTTGTAGGAATAAAGTGGGGTGTTTTTCTTATTGACTAATATTTCATGATTATAACACAGTACTGAGCTTGCATGTTATAATGATTTGCTGTAAACAATTGAGTGGATAAATAATCTGCAAAGTAGACTTCGAAGAACTTGAAAAGTGTAAGTTTGTATTTATCATTGTTGCTGTTTGTGGTCAAGCAGTACACAAAGGTATAATACGTGTTTTGAAAAAGTATATATGTTGATCATATTCGTGATTGGAAATTTCAACCACATACAAAAAATTATAAAACGAAATCTCTTCTATGATTTTCACTCCCTAAGATAAGTTTGATTAAAAAGTAGATAGCATTTCAGATTTCAAGGAAACTGCTAATTCAGGATTCTTGAATTTCTTGGTTAGCTCCTTTTATTGGTATTTCTATTGATCAGAACTTGCTACTTCTCAGCATCGTTTTTTAAATTCTTTTTTAAAAATTTTTATTAGAGTATAGTTGATTTCAGCATGTTTATGCAATTTGTAATTGATGCTTACAAAGATAAATCAGAGCCACTGCAAAATTCCAGTGACACTTTTAAAATCAAATTTTTCTTAAATAATAAACGTCTAAGGTCAATAATTCAGAGACCAAAGGATGGGCAGTGAAAAACTCTCCTCCTTTCACTCTTACTTCCTCCTTTTCATTCTCTAGAGGCAATTACTGTTACCAGTCTCTGGTATATCCTTTTTTTTTTTTTTAACATCTTTATTGGAGTATAATTGCTTTACAATGGTGTGTTAGTTTCTGCTTTATAACAAAGTGAATCAGTTATACATATACATATGTTCCCATATCTCTTCCCTCTTGCGTCTCCCTCCCTCTCACCCTCCCTATCCCACCCCTCCAGGCGGTCACAAAGCACAGAGCTGATCTCCCTGTGCTATGCGGCTGCTTCCCACTAGCTATCTACCTTACGTTTGGTAGTGTATATATGTCCATGCCACTCTCTCGCTTTGTCACAGCTTACCCTTCCCCCTCCCCATATCCTCAAGTCCATTCTCTAGTAGGTCTGTGTCTTTATTCCTGTCTTACCCCTAGGTTCTTCATGACATTTTTTTTTCTTAAATTCCATATATATGTGTTAGCATACGGTATTTGTCTTTCTCTTTCTGACTTACTTCAATCTGTATGACAGACTCTAGGTCTATCCACCTCATTACAAATAGCTCAATTTTGTTTCTTTTTATGACTGAGTAATATTCCATTGTTTATATGTGCCACATCTTCTTTATCCATTCATCCGATGATGGACACTTAGGTTGTTTCCATCTCTGGGCTATTGTAAATAGAGCTGCAATGAACATTGTGGTACATGACTCTTTTTGAATTATGGTTTTCTCAGGGTATATGCCCAGTAGTGGGATTTCTGGGTCATATGGTAGTTCTATTTGTAGTTTTTAAGGAACCTCCATACTGTTCTCCATAGTGGCTGTACCAATTCACATTCCCACCAGCAGTGCAAGAGTGTTCCCTTTTCTCCACACCCTCTCCAGCATTTATTGTTTGTAGATTTTTTGATGATGGCCATTCTGACTGGTGTGAGATGATATCTCATTGTAGTTTTGATTTGCATTTCTCTAATGATTAATGATGTTGAGCATTCTTTCATGTGTTTGTTGGCAGTCTGTATATCTTTGGAGAAATGTCTATTTAGGTCTTCTGCCCATTTTTGGATTGGGTTGTTTGTTTTTTGTTATTGAGCTGCATGAGCTGCTTATAAATTTTGGAGATTAATCCTTTGTCAGTTGCTTCATTTGCATATCATTTGGTATATCCTTTTAAAGACTCTATTCCTGCATAAGAATTTCGACATATACATACACATTCAGAGGGTCAGATGTTATTTGTTCTTGTCACTGACTGCTTATTCAAATCTGCTCTGAAGAGCTATTTCCTTCCTGCATCTTGGAGAAAATGTAGGTCAAGATCTATTATTTTTCTAGTTGATCTCAGATAAACCCTCCAGTCCCTTCTAGTCACAAAAGTTTCTTAACCCTGTAACTCCATGTTCAGTTCAATGCAATAAGAAACAGAAACAATGCTGTCAACTTCATTTAAAGTTCTATCCTCTCTCTCCAGTCTTAACTCAAGCTGCCTTAGCTTGGCTGGCAGAAGCCTGGGTGGGCTTCCTCTGCTTCCCTACATTAGCTTCGTTCCTGCTCCCTAGGCTGCTCCTGGCAACTCCATGTTTTAAGTTGTAACTCAGACACCACTGTGCCCCCAAACTCCAAGAAACCAGTACTAAGCTCCTCCAGGGGGTCTGATGGTCTTTATAGGTAGGCTTGAGATAAAGCAAAGTCGCTCCTCCTGCCCTGTCAAGGGTGACGTTGGGGTGGGAGAGACTCTCAGTATGTTCTGGGTCTCTCCTCACCTTTGGATTGAGGGAGGGTCAAGAAGTACAAAACCGTGCTTTATAAATTCCTTTGCATTGCTGAATACTTAGCCTGGCACTTACTTGGAAACATGGAACTACTTGGCACTTAGTGTTTTAGGGTTTCAGCTGAAAACAAGACAGAGATAGTGTGTATGTGTGTCTATATACAGAAATAGAGAGAGAGAGAAGTCTACCTTCTTCTAAATCATTTTAGATGTATCATCAAGGAATCAAATATTCTCATAATTTTTAATTGAGTTATTTTTCTACACTCTAATATGAGTATTGGTCACCCACTAGCATGTATGGTCATTTATAAGCATAAAAGCATTTGATTAATCAAATCACCCATTTTTGCCATATTAAGAATGTCCTTGGGGCTTCCCTGGTGGCGCAGTGGTTGAGAGTCCGCCTGCCGATGCAGGGGACACAGGTTTGTGTCCTGCTCTGGGAAGATCTCACATGCTGCAGAGCGGCTGGGCCCGTGAGCCATGGCCACTGAGCCTGCGCATCTGGAGCCTGTGCTCCGCAACGGGAGAGGCCACAACAGTGAGAGGCCAGCGTACCGCAAAAAAAAAAAAAAAAAAAGAATGTCCTTGGAGAGGACAATCTTTCCTAAATAAAAGGCAAGCTTCACAAGGAGAGGATCTCCCCCTCCTTTTTTTTTCTTCCTGGACCACAGATGCAAGAAGCCATAAACCAGTGGGGACAAAAGCCCATTTTGAAGAGTGAGGAAACAGAAAGATAGGTGTGGCTGGGACCTTCTTATCTTCTCGAAGCCATGCATTTGTCCAGATGCTTGTCTCCAGACTTATTGTTATGTGAGGAAAAGAACCAACAATACGGTTTCATTGCTCTGCCCTAGATAGATTTATCCCCACTCATGGCTTCAGAGCAGCAGACCCAATAATTGTCTCCCACAGTGCTCATAAAACTATAAATATTTTCTATAGATGCTTATATGAAAAACAAATACTTACAAGACACTTATTTTTTCACTTTGGGTAGGATAAGTTTTAAATAAAAACAGAATTAATCTAATACATAGGAAGAGTTCTCTAGGTCAATAGATAAAAATTTAACACTTTTTTCGATAGCTGATTTATATTCCTTAGTATGCATCTACCATAATTTATTTAGACAGTCTTGTAGACGGGCATTCAGGTTAATTCAATATTTTAAAATCTCCTTTCTTTTTTACATTATAGGCAATTATATAATAAATATGTTTAAGTACTAGTGCTTTTATTTTCCTAGGCTGGACTCTGAAGAGTGGACACACGTTATATGCCCTTTTGATTTTTAGACATATTACCAACAATTTATGCTCCTACCACAGTGAAGTGCACATTTTCTCTCATTCTCACCAACAATGCCTTTTTAAAAAGTAATTTTGACGAAGCTTAATAGATTATATAATTGCTTTAACTTTTATTTATCAGATGTTAAAAGGTAAACCAAGGCACATTAAAATTTACAAGAGTTTATTTCAGCAAACATTCGTTCAAATTGGGCAGCACCAAACTGAAAGTGTTTAGGAGTGCTCTGCTGACAGAAGCCAAGGGAAAGACTTTTCCAGAGAAGATCAGAAGCAAAGCAAAGAAATTATCTGATTGGCTACAGCTTAAGCAGTTGCCTTATTTGGGGAAGCCTGGTTGGCTCTTAATGATTAGTTGTTCTTCAGTTATGTTTTCTTGGATTCGAGTGCCTTGACTCTGACTTAGATTTCGGTTTGCTTACCTAGGTTACCAAGGCACTAGAGACACCTCAGTCTACCTGCCTCCTTGTTTAATTACTTTAACACAGACCGCAACTGAGGTTGAGCATCTTTTCATATATTTGTCCACCACTTGCATTTCTTTTTTATGAATAGGCTTTGCCCCTTTTTGGTCTTTTTCTTTGAAGTTCTTTGCCTATAAAATATTCACCGTGTGTTATTAACCTTGTTAATTTGGAGTCTTGCTACACAAAATTTTTATCTATTCAAAAATGTGTATCTTCTTTTTTATGACTTCTAGTTTTCTGTTTTGCTGAAGAAAATCCTCCCACCTTATGTGAAAATTTAGATTTTAATCTAATTCATCTGGATTAGTGGTCCTTGAAATAAGAGAAAGTGTTACAGAAGTTACAAAGAATAGCCCAACTGGATTATGCATGAAAAAGTTCAGTAGAAACATTTCCATTATTGTACAATTAGAGGTGTATAGTTGATGCATGTCCTAAATTAATTTAGATGTGGATTTGAATTGAGGAGGGGAGGTCACTTACATGTGATTATGTATACATTGATGTCTCAGTGTACCCATAGTCATAATACTCCAATTCATAATACTTTAAAATGAATACAGAGACACAGTATGACTCTAGTATGACCATACATCATTCTACTAA
Organism: Lagenorhynchus albirostris; assembly: GCF_949774975.1. NCBI lineage: Eukaryota > Metazoa > Chordata > Mammalia > Artiodactyla > Delphinidae > Lagenorhynchus > Lagenorhynchus albirostris. The sequence continues at coordinate 36,999,410 of NC_083097.1, read as the reverse complement.
ATTTTGTATGTTCCAATGTCAATGATGTAGAGATGTTCAGTAAATATTGGGCTCAGGTTTTGCTTTGTTATATCTCTTAGGTGTATTGATAAAAGTCTCCTGCCAGGTGTCCTTTTATCTCTGGCTACCTTGAGCACGTTGCCTCTCAAGTAGCATATGATGCTAGAACTTGTGTAAGAATCATATCCACTTTCCTAGCTCCATTCTACAATTTTTCCCCTTTTATATCCTAGGCCATGTCCTCTGTTATCAACATACAATTCAGGATAGTGTCACTGATGTCACATTGAATATTTTCTATGGGAGAGCATACAGATTTATAACTCTTCTCTATTTTATTTTATTTTTATTTTTTTATTATTATTATTATTTTGCGGTACGCTGGCCTCTCACTGTTGTGGCCTCTCCTGTTGCGGAGCACAGGCTCCGGATGCGCAGGCCCAGTGGCCATGGCTCACGGGCCCAGCTGCTCTGTGGCATGTGGGATCTTCCAGGACCGGGGCACAAACCCATGTTCCCTGCATCGGCAGGCAGACTCTCAACCACTGCGCCACCAGGGAAGCCCAACTCTTCTCTATTTTAATGGAAACCTGTATTAATGACACTTGCATATCTACCAATTTTCTTTTCTCCTATAAATCGTATTCTTTAGTATAGTACCCTATACAAAGGGAAACTTAAGGGATAACACCTAAGGGCTGTCTTTCTCAATTTGAGTAGATTCCTTTTCTCTAAGTGTAATTTCTCAATAATCAAGTAATTTCCTAACTGAACAGATACCCCAGGAACTTGTCTTTCCTCCCACATACATTTTTACTTTTCTAGTACAATTTCATCATGTTAATTCAGCTGAACATTTTAAAGAACCATAAATGCACTGTAGGCCATGTTGTCTTTGAGTACACATTCAACCACCTATTACTATGAACAAGAAGCACAGGTCGTCAGATATTCTGCTATCGAGTTAGATAATGATTAGAAATTTAGATAATTAAATCTTTGCAAGCTAGAGAATTAGACTAAATTCTATCCATTTTTTCCCCCATTACTGTTCATGCACATAATTATGCAGTTAGGGAAAGAAAAAGAAGATTGATATGGGAAAGGGGTAGAAAAATTTAGGAAGTAAATACTCAGCCAACATTAATTAATTAACTCATTAATTACTTAAGAGCATATTTCTTTATGAATATTACAGTTGTATACATTTTAATAATAATTTGGCATTTTGAAATAGTACTAGCTTGTATTATTTTGGATTAAGTAAATCTAACAAAAGAAGGGAAAGATGTAATTTTGATAAAGTAAACCATTTGTCCAAAAGTCTGGTCCCAACCCACAACCTCTTGTTGATAAGACCAACTGCACTGATCACAACCAGGCACTCTGTAAGAAAACAGGCATTCCTTGGGACTCTATGAGAGAGCCAAGGCTGGCCTCTTGCAAGGGATGACCACTTTTCTGTTAGTGCTTCAGTGTAACACAAAGCTCCAGACCCTAAAATTGTCCTATCACTTTTTCCCTAGGATTGAAATTCTCACATGAGAAATTCCTTGCTTTTTTGTCTCTGGAAATTCCTATTGAAATGTAACTGTCTCTAGAATAGATGTGCAGACATATCTGGAATAAAAGTCCCTTTACCACCAAACATTGGAATAGTTAATGGATATTTGTTTTAAAGGTAGTTACATAAAAACTTTAAATTATCTTTAAATCATAAATCAAAATTATAGGAAATGTTGCCAGTTTCTGATGGACTACCAAGACTTTCTCTATAAATACGAATTTCCTAATTGGGATTCCCAGATAGCTTTTTGTATAAACCACATCCATAATGTATCATTTATGATGTCCATGTTTGCATTATTTAATGTAGGGCCGCAGCATATATTTGAAAAGTAACTTGAATATAGAATCTTTCTAAACTTTCATGTCTTCCTTTCCCCCTTTCTCCATATTTTACCTCTCTTAGACTCATCTAATTTAACAATAATATTCTTTGGGCAACTCACACTTCAATCAGATTTTTTAAAGCTTAGTTTTCATAATTTTATAGTTTAATTTTCTCTCTTTTCATACTAATCTTTATCATTTTAAGCAATTTTAGTTAAATTACATAGTTGTAAATAAAACTGGTTTGAACAGGTCTGGGAACAAATTGATAAGTACATCTTGGCTGGAAGTAGAGGTGCTCTGAGTTTGTTCTACGTGATGCTGTACATCTTACAAAATAACAGAAAGTGAGAGTTAATCTTGCAGCAGGGTAGAGGAGATTTTTGAATGATTCTTTGCATCTCAAATAATAATTCATTAAAAGTAGAGATGAGATTTGCAAGATTTCAGGAAGGATTCCCTGCTGGTTTGCGGAAAGGAGACAAAGAACATGGGCAGGAAAGAGTGATCAGTATTGTGAAGTGTTGTGGTTAAGAACGTGAACGCTGGAGTGAAGTTATCTAGGTTGTATTCCTGACTCCACCACTTTAATAAGTTGTGTGACTTTGGTGAAACCCTCTAAGCCTCAACTTCCTTATCTTAAAATAGGGACTATTATCACCTGTTTTTATTTCTCATAGGGTCACTATAATATAATAAAATAATAAGATGCACTTTAAGCATTATGCTTTTGTTAATATTATTATTTGGGGGAGGTAAAGGAAGAGGAAGAAGCTCATTATTACCACTAGAAACTAATTAGTTCTCATGATATAGCAATCTCATTTTTTAAATATCCAGGATTGGAAGAGTATGGAAAGTTTATTTTGTATTAGCAAGCATTTTATACTAGGCTCCTCTCTTAAACAACTGTTATCAAATGGATGATGGAAAATTCACCAACTGCCAAAGTATCCCTGTTTTGGGAGCTATCCTGCTTATTTATTTATGTGTCCTCTTCAAATATTTTTTTGAAGGTTAACTGTATGTTAAGTATTGGGCATAGATACAAATGAATACGACTAGACCCTGTACTTGAGGAGCTCAAAAGCATAGCAGTTGTGAAGACAAATTCATAAAGAAATAATTAGAATACAATATAATAGGTGTTACTTTACACACATACAAAACAGTGTGTAAAACAGTGTTTTTCATTATACTGAATTGAGATGGATATTCCTATATCTTCTCATCTATTCAGTTTTCTGGTTGTGGCATGTTTTTTCTTTGTTGCTTTTTCTTTTTGCTGTACGCGGGCCTCTCACTGTTGTGGCATCTCTCGTTGCGGAACACAGGCTCCGGACGCGCAGGCTCAGCGGCCATGGCTCACGGGCCCAGCCGCTCCGCGGCATGTGGGATCTTCCCGGACCGGGGCACGAACCCATGTCCCCTGCATCAGCAGGTGGACTCTCAACCACTGCGCCACCAGGGAAGCCCTGTGGCATGTTTTTGGAATTCAGTGACCATTCCTCTCTTCTTCTTCTTCCTGAGTGGTAGAACCTTAATCGTGTTCAGGTATTTATCATCCAATATGCTCTGCAAAGCCAACACTTCCCTCAGTCCATGGGGGTGGGTCATGATTAGCTTGAGCCAATTGTGGTAATTCCAGCCAATTTTCAATGATGGCTCAGAAAAGGGCATATGACCCAATCCTGGCCAATGAAGCCTGAAGGGGAATTTCCCATGAGGCTTCTAGGAAGGTTTTTCTCTTCAATAAAAGGAGACACCATCTTCTTCCCCAGCAGTTATTGTATTGGTTTGGCCAAAAAGTTCGTTCGGGTTTTCCTGTAACATCTTATGGAAAAACCCCAACGAACTTTTTGGCCAACCCAGTATCTCCATGTGATGCTTGAAATTGCTTCAGCCATTTATAACCATGAATGGAAACATCACAGAAATGCTAAAGATGACAGAATGGAAAGATGGTCCTGATTCCCTGATGATATTTTCATATTGTTGAGTTAACTGTGTAGTAAGGCATTAAATGACCAGGCTTGGAGTGTTCAAACTCTGAACGTTCCAAAGAAAAGACTGGCTAGAGGAAGGGGTAGGGGTGGGTCCTGGGATTTAACCTCTAAGCCCTTGGAATATCCTGCTAGATGAGTGTGTTTTTGTATAACTGGAGTCTTGGACCACACAGTATCGATTTGGCCTCTGAAGAGGCTAAAGTGTTAATAAGGTCAGTCAAGCAAGTACTCTGTGCCTATGTGACTGACCCTCAGTAAAAATCCTAGACATCAAGGTTCAGGTAAGCTTTTTTGGTTGGCAGCACATCATATGTTGCTGCTGGGAGAATTACACATTGTCTGTATGACACCAGTGAGAGAGGACAACTAGAAGCTTGCAGTTGTTTTCTCCTGGCCTCTACTCTATGCACCTTTTTCCTTTATTGATATTAATCTTTATCCTTTTACTATAATGAGCCATAACCATGAGCATAAAAGCCTGTGCGTTCTGTGAGTTCTTCTTGAAAATCATCAAACTTAAGGGTGGCCTTGGGGACTCCCAACACAAGCCCGAAACATCTCCCTTCACATTACTTACTACCTGAATTCATGGTGTGGCCAAGGGAGACCTGACAGACATTTCTGTCAATTCATAGTTTCTGTCAAGCTAACCCTAATGTCTCACATGAACTATGACTAAGCTACATCTCCTGCTCTGTAGTTATAACCACTGAATCTCAAATTCAACATTTTACATCTACCCCCTTCAGTGTCAGCTTATTCAAATCAGACAACTCTATCTTTTCAAGATTTTTTTAGGTCCTGTTTCTGTTATCAGCATTTTTGTTATCATTCCTTCCTTACTATTTGCCAAGGTGTATGAGATGTCACCATTCTTGATCATATCTTTATATATCTGGCATAATGTAAATTCCATGGGCAGGAGTTTCATCTGTCTTGTTTACAGCTACCTTCCTAGCACAGAAAAATATATATTTCTGTAGTAAATTAATGAGAAGAGATTTTATCTCTGGGCAGATTCTTTTTAAACACATACATATACCCTAAGAATAATAATATAATTATCCTTCAACATTCACGCACCATATAGATTATCTATTATCTACAACCAGGTAAGAGAAGAACACTGAGGAATAGAATGTATTTAAGACTTATTTTGGGGTTGGTGAGGTAAGAAAGATGAAAGACTTTGGAAGCATGAAAGAACAGTCCATGGAGGAAAGGTCTGGTTGGAGAATACAGTAGAAACTTCTGATTTTTTTGGTGACCACATGAATATGCTACACTTCTGAGCAGAGAAGGGGAGAAAAGAGTAGTTGGGGCAGGAGTAAGGCACATTGAGTCAGGCACATTGAGTCAGGAATAAGGCAAATGTCTCACTCACCTCCAGTGCAGACTTTGAGTGGTGCAAAAACATCAAATATTATATAAATGATATTTTTAATAAAACATCTTTAAAAAATCAAAGTTAATACCAAAAAGTTAATAGTGAACAAAATGTCAAAATTTTAAATGAAGACAGAATCAGCAGAAGCACTGATCTACTCACAATCTATTCCCAGTCTAGAAGTGAAGCCCCTAAGAGGCCATACATCTGATGCTTCCTTAAATATTAGATTGGTGAGTTTCCCCTCATCCTATTCTCTATCTGTACATAGGTCTGGTCCTTCCTCCCCAACAAAGACTTCTTAAGGAGATACCAATGAAATTGAATATACTTTTTATATATAGGATCAGATTTTAATGTGGCTTAGTGTCCTACCAAACTGATTATTGGGTTATATATTTTCCTATTTCTCAGTATGAAATGCTTTTGAAATAAATACAAATTAAAAAACCAAGACTAAAAAAAACTGCATAAACTTCATGATCCATTAAGAAATATATGTACACAAAGACACACAGAAAAGTCCGGGAAAAAAGTGCAGTAAAATGTTAACAAATGTTGAAAATTGGTGATGGAATTATTGGCATTTTTCCTCCCTATAATTTCTAATTTATCTTTAGTGGACACAAATTGTTTCTTTCTTTTACAAATCAGAACAAAACTTAGAAATTAAAAGTTAGGAAAAAATGTAACAGGTAATCAGAATCTGAATAGATGTACCATTTCTTTTTGTTTTGTTTTGTTTTTTGTGTGGTACGCGGGCCTCCCGCTGTTGTGGTCTCTCCCGTTGTGGAGCACAGGCTCCGGACGCGCAGGCTCAGTGGCCATGGCTCATGGGCCCAGCCACTCTGCGGCATGTGGGATCTTCCCGGACTGGGGCACGAACCTGTGTCCCCTGCATCGGCAGGCGGACTCTCAACCACTGCGCCACCAGGGAAGCCCGATGTACAATTCTTATTATATCAGATAGCCAATTCCTTGTTGAATAAATTTGATCATACAGTAAAATTCTAACCCAAAGAATTCTGGGTTAGATTGTACTGATCTTCCATGCCAAAGTCTAATAGTCTGCTCACCCAAGTTCAAGTTTGGAGAGGATAAACTAGGAAATTCAGTGCTAGGAATTGGAAGAAACTATCAGACCCTTGAAGAAATGTCAAAAGTCAACAGAGAATAACCTGAAAGAAGCCAGTGTGGAATCAGAACAGACAACAGCTAACTTGGAAGAAGCTCACCTCTTGTTTAAGTGCAGGTTCCATGGCCTACACATTGAGCTGACAAAAATACACAGTTGCAGAGGCTTCCCAGGAAGACAGGTGGCAGAAAGAGAAACAGGATAAAAGGCACAACATCGTGTTCAGCTAGTCTGCTCTACATCGGTGGGAGAATAAACAGAATCTTAGACTTGTGCCCAAGAAGTGTCATTCTGATCTAGAGAGAAAGTGATATCTTTGACAAAGTGGCTTCTTCATTTATAGCTATACCTCCATGATTCCCTGAGCCCAGCAACTAGGGCTGGCTTGTTCCCACAGTAATAGGAACATGAAGTCTTGATGTAGGATGAAGATTTTGGACCTGAGTTTATCCTTTATGTTGTAATGACTGTATCTTTATGTAGAGTCTTGTATGCCATATAATTTTGCTTGTGATCCTTTAGGGGATGGGCAATCATGGCAGGACTATAAGCAGAGAAATTATTACATATAGGAAAGATAACTCTGATGGCAGCAAAGAATAAATATGAGGGATCCGAATGGAGGTATACAAAACAATAAAGCTACTGCAATTGTCAAGAGAAAAATGATGAGAGTCTGAACTGAAGTGGTGATGGAGAGGGTGATATATAGGAGAGAAATTTTGGATGTATAATCAACTGAACTTATATAGGAAATAAAGGAACATGAAAAATCTCCTAGAATAACCCTCAGGGAAATGATACTGATGTTGGCATCATTATTCAAATGTGGAGGGAAGTATGTTTTAGTGGGGGAAGACGATGAGTCCATTTTTGGATATCCTTCTACCAATTATTAGACGTATGACAGTGGAGCTCAGGACCAAGATGTAGTCTGGAGGTACAGATGTGGAGGTCAATAAATGTGTGGTAGGTTGAAACCATGAGCATAAGTGAGATTGCCTTGACACATTACTGAGAATGAGAAGAGAGTAGTTTGGACTTTGGTGGACACCAATATTTCAGAGGTTGGCAGATGAGAGGACCTTTGCCAAGGTAAGAGAAACATCCTCAGAGATAGAAAGAAGGCCAGAAGAGTGTAGTTTTGTAGAAATCATGATAGAGGATCCCAGATAGTGTTGAAGCTTGAAGAGAACTTAAATAGGAACAGATAATTCGTATTGATTTGATAACAAGGAAGCTACTAGTTACATTACTGAGAACATAATTGTTCTTAGTAATGGATATTCTTACCATAAGTGGATATTCTTAAATATTTATTCTGTAAGTGGCAGCCATGGATTTGTGCAGTGAACAACCTGTGTGAGCATTCAAGGCAGTCCTGACTACATATTGTTTAGTTTTGCATGTTTTTGAACTTTAATGAAGTAAATGAAGTCATGCTATGTATTTTCTTCTGTGATGGGCTTAATTATTCAACTTTAAGATTCTAAGATTTCTCCATATTGAATTTTATAGTTTGGTTTGCTTACTTTTGTGTTGCATAGTATTACTCTTTATGGATAGATTTCAGTAGGGTAATCCTCCAGTTTTTCAACATTTGCATTGTTTTTCAACATTTGCATTGTTTTTCATTTTTGGCTATTTCAAATAATCCTCCTCGAACATACCTTCTCTGTAGTATATGCTAAAAGTGGAATGGTGGAGTCATCTTCAACTTTAGTAGGGCATCAAACATTTTTCCAAGGCAATTGTTTCCACTGATTTATCATCAGCAACACTTGATACTGTCCGACAAATTTTTGCTCATTTGGTGTGTGTAAAATAGAATTTTTGTGGTTCTAATTTGCATTTCCCTGACTACTAATGAATTTGACCATGTTTAAATATGTTTGCTGATCATTTGTATTTCCTCTGCTATGAAATGCCTCTTCAGGAGTTCATCTTTTTTTTTTTATATATAAATGTTTTTATTTATTTTTGGCTGCGTTGCGCCTTCGTTGCGGCACACAGGCTTTCTCTAGTTGCGGTGCATGGGCTTCTCATTGTGGTGGCTTCTCTTGTTGCAGAGCACAGGCTCTAGGTGCATGGACTTCAGTAGTTGTGGCATCGGGCTTAGTTGCTCTCTGGTATGTGAGATCTTCCAGGACCAGGGCTCGAACCCGTGTCCCCTGCATTGGCAGGCATATTCTTAACCACTGCGCCACCAGGGAAGTCCCATCTTTTTTTAAATGACTTGAAATTATGTTTTCCAGTTTGTAGCTTGACTCTTCACTTTCTTTTTTATATCATTTGATAAACATCATTTCTTGACTTCAGTGTGGTCATATTTATGTTTTGCTCATTTTTAAATCTGGTTTAAGAAGCATTTCTCAACCCTGATGTTACAGATATATTATCATCCAAACATTTTATTACTTATTTTTTCACATTTTAGTCTTTAACTCATCTGGAATTGATTTTTGTGTATGGTGTGAGATAAGGGTTAATATTCATGTTTTTCCCTGTGACAAATAAAATCATTTCCTTCTGTACAACAGCTGCTGAGACCAATGGTGGGGACATTCCTGTACTAGTTGCATTTCTGGATTTTCTGAAAGAAACCTTCCTGCCTCTAATTTCCTTCATTAAAACTCATTCTGGTCTAAATATCTAGGCTGAACTCTGACTGTTACAATATTGTTGAGGGACTAATTAAGTGTAGAAACTTAAATTTGCTGGCAGCAACCTAGATGATTCTAATTTTTTTTCTACTACAGCAATGGAGTAGAAAAGACAGCTGGGAGTTGCACAGAAGCCTATGCAAAAATTTAAGCGAAGATGGAACATTAAGGTTTATAGGCTGAGTTATTAGAATAATGCACCATGGGGTTTAGGTTGGATAAGAGGAAAGTCTATGTTTACATGTGCACACATGAGCACACACACATGTGTATACACAGAGGCAACCCTCAACTTTCTCATAGTTGGTTTTTGTACATTATTTGGCAAATATTAATATCCCCTAATTGCCTTTTTTAAAATTAATTAATTAATTTATTTTTTGGCTGTGTTGGGTCTTCGTTTCTGTGCGAGGGCTTTCTTTAGCTGCGGCAAGCAGGGGCCACTCTTCATCATGGTGCGCGGGCCTCTCACTATCGTGGCCTCTCCCATTGCAGAGCACAGGCTCCAGATGCACAGGCTCAGTAGTCGTGGCTCACGGGCCTAGTTGCTCCGTGGCATGTGGCATGTGGGATCTTCCCAGACCAGGGCTCGAACCCGTGTCCCCTGCATTGGCAGGCAGATTCTCAACCACCGCGCCACCAGGGAAGCCCCCCCAATTGTCTTTTGTACAATGAATTTGAACTTTAATCATCACGAAAGAGAAGAGACTTCAATCTCTAGTTCAAAAAGATGGGTGACAAAGATTTTTAGAATTTATCGCACTTAGAGATCTACAAGGACCATTATATTTCATTCAAGTGCTTGAATTATTTGGCTATTGAGTTCATTAGGAAATATCATTATGACTACAGTGTTGTTGTGTGAAGAGAGAGGTAGAATTTTTATGACTGTGACCTTTATGTTATTAGAGAATATTAGGAATAAAACCTCTGGTGATTATTCATCCAACAATGTGGGTTAGAAAGGTGACAATGACCCAAGTGCTCTGATCCCAGGAGCACCTCTTTTTCAGATTAGTGGATAAGTATATCCACTGGAGTCAGATTGCCTCGGTAAAAGTCATGGTTCTACAATATTTTAGCTTTGCCATCTTGGGCAAGTCACTTAACCTTTCTCTGTCCCCTTCATTCATCTTTAAAATAGAAACAATAACATATCTACCTGATAAGGCCATTGTTATGTTTAAATGAGATGATACTACTTCAACGTGCTTGGAAGAGTGACAGGAGCATTGTGAATGTTCAATAAACTTTAGCTGTTATTATGATTATCCAGAATACCCACTCTGATATTCGTGGTAGGGCGCAGGAAGACGACGTAGTTCACACATCCTAATGAAATTAAAACACTCTTTTTCCTGAGCCTGCGCTCACCCCTCATCCTCCAGCACTCACAATTTCTATTTCACGTTTGTGGGAAGTTTTCACTATAACACCCCCAATGTATATCACTTAGGATCATAAAAGAATACTCTGTAGGGCAGTGATAACATTGTGTGATCCTCAGACTAGCAGTAACAGCATTGCCTGGGAACTAGTGAGAAATGTAAATTGGGGGGCCTCACCCCTCTGGGGGTGGTGTCCAGCAAACCATATTTTAGCAAATCTTCTAGGTCATTCTGATGCATGCTAATTTTTGAGAACCACTGCTCCAGGCTATCACTCTGGGTCATGGCAGTAAAAAGAATGCACCCCACATGGTACAAATGAAGAAATTTTAATTAACAGACTACTTACAGAGGTGTGGGCAGGGTTAAGAGAGCACACTAGGGATGATGAAACTCAGAGACCAGCAACAGCAAACAGACATGCCTACCTCAAGTTGTGAAGGGGCAAAGGAGGAAAGCGCATTACCTGAGCCCAGAGAGACCTGTCCCCTGAAGGAGGGACCACCTGATGGTACCTGTTGTCATGGGATATCTGGGTACAAGACAGGGGGGACACAGAAGAAATACCTCAACTTCTCACTTCTCATGCCCTTTATCAAAACCCAGATAGAAACCAGCCAGTCAGGGAGTCCAAGGGAGGCAGTCCTCGGGGCTCAGCTTCCCAGTGCACAAAGCATGGCAGAGAATAGATATGGGAGCTGGCTACAGATAGAGAGTAAACAGTGCATATCGTGTGGAGCCTGAGCAGAGGAAGACAGAAATGGGAGCTGAGGGCATCATAAATATAGGCTGAAATGGGCAAGAGATATCAGTTTTCTCCTCTAGTGAGAAGAACTGGAACAGTAGACACCAGTTTTAGAGGAGATTTTAGCTTCATTGAACAAATACTGTTGAGTGGGGCTTCCCTGGCGGCACAGTGGTTGAGAGTCCGCCTGTCGATGCATGGGACGCGGGTTCGTGCCCCGGTCCGGGAAGATCCCACATGCCGCGGAGCTGCTGGGCCCGTGAGCTATGGCCGCTGAGCCTGTGCGTCCGGAGCCTGTGCTCCGCAGTGGGAGAGGCCACAACAGTGAGAGGCCCGCGTACCGCAAAAAAAAATAATAATAATAATACTGTTGAGTGCATATCATGTACTGGACACTGGGCTGCCCTGGGCACTGGGGATTCATCTGTAAACAAAACAAGTAAAGTTCTTAGTCTCCTGAAGCTTACATGCTGTCCCAGAGAGACAGAAAATAAACAAATACGTAATATTCACATGCTGGATAAGCATTCTGGAGGATAATAAAGCAGGGCAAGAGGACAGAGAGTGATGGTGGAGGGTGACTTATGTAAGCTGATCAGGAAGGACTTCACTGACAAGGGACGTTTGAACAGAAAACTGAAGGGAATCAAGGAGTGAACGATGAAGATACCTGAGGAAAGGGAGTTCCAGTCAGTCAGAACAGCAAGTGCAAAAGTTTGTAGGTGAGGAGGGAGAGGGGGGAAGGAAGGGACAGGAGGTGGAGGGGGATGAGACATAGGAGACGACATCAAAGGGAGCAGGAATTACTTCCATTGTATTTATAATTTCATAATGAAATTGTCTTATTTGTGTGGGAAAGATCCAAGGAGAGGAATTCAGGAATGTTGTATCTGGGGTTAAGCCCTAAGGCTTCCTGTAAAGAAATCAGGTTTTTATTCATTGCATTTGCATAGCAATATAAGTTCACTACATAAGACCTGGAACATTTAGAAATTGCAAAATCTTTATTTTTTGTTTCTTATTTTTGGAAAGGTAAATATATCCCACCCAGTAAATCCGGTGACCTTTCATAGCGTGAAAGTATTTTTAAATTTAAATAAACTTTTAAAAGTTTGGGAATAGTTTGAGATTTACAGACCAGTTGCAAGGATGTTATAGAATTCTTTTTCCATATACCCCTCAACAAGTTTCTCCTAATTTTTAACATTTTACATGACCATGGCACATATATCACAACTAAGAAACCAGCAATGGTGCATTTCTATTAATTAGGGTCCAGTCTTTATTTGGATTTCTCTAGTGTTTCCATAATGTCCTCTTTCTATTCCAAGATCCCATCCAAGATATCACATTACATTTAGTTGTCATGTCTCCTTAGCCTCCCCTGGTCTGTAGTAGCTTCCCAGATTTTCCTTGTTTCTGAAGACCTGGACAGTTTTGAGGAATACTGGTCAGTTTTTGGAAACTTCCTCTCAGGTTGGGTTTGTTTGATATTTTCCTCATGGCTAGATTGGGGTTATGGATTTTTTTTTTTTTTTTTTTTTTTTTTTTTTTTGCGGTACGCGGGCCTCTCACTGACGCGGCCTCCCCCCGTTGCGGAGCTCAGGCTCCGGACGCGCAGGTTCAGTGGCCATGGCTCACGGGCCCAGCCGCTCCGCGGCATGTGGGATCTTCCCGGACCGGGGCACGAACCCGTGTCCCCTGCATCGGCAGGCGGACTCTCAACCACTGCACCACCAGGGAAGCCCTGGGGTTATGGATTTTGAGAGGGAAGACCACAGAGGTAAAATGCCATTCTCATCAAATCATATCAAGAATACATGCTATCAACATGACTTATGCTTTTGTGATTTTAAACAACTAATTTAACAATTAAAGATCTGCATAGGGGATAAGCACCACAAAAATATTTGGAAGTGGAAGGAGAAACTAGATATTTTTGCAGTAAAACAAAAGGTCATTATTTCTGTACTTTGCATACACACACACAGGCTTTTTTAAGAGTAAAAACTAACCACAAGATGTCACTGTTAACTTTTGTATGGGCAGGAAGGACGCCTTGAAGAACAGATTTTGCTGGGCATATGTGGTTAGAATTCATTATTTTAAAAACCTTGACAAAAAATGTTTCAGTTTTACAAAACCACTAGAATGTTTTGAGTTTGGATGTTAATTTTTTTTCCTTGAGTTTTGCAAAATATTTTCCCTTGAATTCACACCCAAGTATATTTATTTGGAAATTTAATTTAAAACAATATGGTTTGCTAATGAAGTTGAATGCTCTATTCTTAAATAGAAAACAAATCCACCAAAAAAAACACTCTGACTTTATATTATTCTTTTAACCAATAACAATAGCTTTATTTGAATTAACAAACATTTCCTCCAGAAAAGATTTAATAGAAGATGAAAAAAGAACATAATGCAAGATGCTTTATGTGACTAGAATTGGTTCTATCCTCAAAAACTAGCTTAGAAATGGTTGTATTAAATTTGTATCTCTTGGGCTTCCCTGGTGGTGCAGTGGTTGAGAGTCTGCCTGCCAATGCAGGGGACATGGGTTCGTGCCCCGGTCCGGGAAGTTCCCACGTGCCACGGAGCGGCTGAAAAAATTTGTATCTCTTACTTTATTACTACATGATTTACAACATTACTCTGCAGATAAAGTAGGAAGAAATCTATTTTTAATCCACTACTTTCCAGCATATCTTCAATTAAACCTTCCTGGACAAAACAGTTTTGATTTCCAAAGCAGACTCCGTAACTCTGACTTTGTTATGGTTTTGCTGTTTTACTCTCTGCTTTCTTTAGAGTCCTTTTCTTTCCCCCTCATTTTTCTACTGCCTCTGACAGTACCTTTCGTTTTTTCCCCATTCTTTGTGAATTTGTATTATGGCAGCCTCTTCCATTGTTGTATAGTAATAATGACTAGAAAGTTCTTCCTAGTTGAACCAAGTATCTACTTCTCTATAGCTTTTACCCATTGGTCCTACTTCTGTCCTTGGAAACCATGTAAAGCTAAGTTTTTTCCTGCTCCTACGTAACAGCCTTTCAAATACTGGGTGACCACTGTCATTGAACTCCCCAACCTTTTCTTTCATTCTTCTAAGCTCACCCAGACTTTTTGACCATTTTAATATCAGTACTACCTTTAGGTCCCCATCATCTTGCTACTCTCTCCCTGATATTACAGACTTACAATAATCCTCCTAAAATATCATGCCCAGAACTAAAAGTTAATCCATCAGATATAGTTGGAGGAGTCAAGAATACATCGGGACCATTGGTTTCCAAAATTATTTTGGTAGCTTAATGACATTATTCACTTTATTAATCAACCCTTTGTAAATCCTCTACTAATGAAATACTGCCACCTAGGTTCCTACTGTTCTGGTGGGTCAGGGGTGTGTGTGTGTGTGTGTGTGTGTGTGTGTGTGTGTGTGTGCACGTGTGTGTGTGTGTGCATGTGTGTCTCCTATCTACCTCTCCAGGCTTATCCTGAAACTTAATCTTTCTGACATTTAGGCTATGGCTGATTAAGCAGAAAAAAGAGTTTGCCTTTTCTACTTCATTTTTCTTTTAATAACACAGGCCAAGATGTGTATGTTTGAGACATGACCATATATAAATATAAATATATCCAATGAGTTCTTATTCCTATAGAATCTGTTCATATGATTATCAATAGCACAGAAAAACACAAAGTCATATTTACTGGAATGGATTTCTCGTTATAATGCAGCCAAGGCAGACCAGCTATACTGGACTTGAAATCCTAAATGTTTGAATTATCATCTAGATTAAAAACTTACAAGCTAAATGAACCTACGAATTCACAGACTCTTGGAATATATCACCTAGTCTTGAACGGCTATTTAGAAACAGAAAACAATGGAATAACAATATAATGAAATGGCTTAGAATGTAAAAATAAGAAACAGATGGAATGATTTCAAATCTTGTGTCTCCCACTTACTAGCTATGATACTCCAGGCATCTCACATATTTGGCTTGACATCTACTCCTGGTGTTAGTGTAAGGGTTAATTGAGATGAGGTATATAGCCTCTCAGCATAGAACCTGGTCCATAAGGCACACTCAGTGAAATATAGCTATTATGATTAATAACAAACAGTTCTCAAATAAGTGTGTACTTTCTGTGTACATAGAATTGACATATATTTAAAGAAACACGTTGATGGATTTACAGTGATACAAGAATACCTGGCCCCTCTGTGATCCACAGTCAGTGCTTATGAAAAAGCTGTCAAGATTTAGAGAATTGGCTTCATGTGATGGAATAGAACTATCCCACAGAGAATTGATTTCTAACAAAATCTTCATCAGAAATCTAACCCACTGATTTTCCTTGTGTCTTTAGCGTGGCCATAATAGAGTTCAGCTCTGGTTTGTTTGACCACCAAATTTTAGTCTGCATAGGATTATGAGGGAGCGGGTGGCTAAGTCACCTTTTGTTTCTACCCCTCACTATGTCTTGACACTAAATTCTGGACTTTTTTTCCTAACTTAGGAATCTCGAAAACCTGACACTTGCTGCAGGAAAATAAAAACCTCCATATAACATACCACACCTATTCCCTCAGTATTTTAGAAATGGTTAGGTTGAAATCAGGGTCTCTGTTTCTTTAAATGAGGACAGTTTGGGGGATTTCAAAGGCTTTTACCATTACCTCATTCCATCCCATGGGTGCATTTAAGTAGCCAGTTCAGTTCGGCAAGAAGTCAGATGAGAAATTCCTTAATACTGTGTTATAAACTAAAGATATGCTCACTTTTCTCCCAAGTCCAATATCCATAGTTATCAGTCTTTCCACAAAACTCATCATCTGGGCTCAGGTCTTACAATATTTTGCCCGAACATGATTTGGCTATAGCACAGTGAGAATTTTCTCTTCATTGATAATTTAGTGATTTGTCCCCTCTGATGCTTGTCAAAATGATGATACTAAACTATGTCATCATTACTACATAGACATACTATTATGAACTGTGTATATTTTGAGTTATCAGGAAAGCAGATTGAGCCACATTCACTCAAAAGCTCTATGACACTACCAAATTTAAACTAAGCAATTTTAGAAAATTTATGGATTCTTTCGGCAGCTTACTAAATAAGTTCTATATTCACAAGTATATTGCCAGGTTATTTATACAGACATTCAGCCTAGAGTCCTGCTTTAGACATCTACAATATCTACATGTTTTTCTCTGCTTTTCTTTTGATCTTACTCTTTAAAAAACAATAAGAAAACTTCGTTTTATCATATGTAAAGCCAGAACATTTTTTGCATAGATAATGTGCACTCAAAGATATGTTCTTAACCTAGGGAATCTCAAACTCAGATTTATAATCTTGTTTTCTGATCTGTGAGAATAATTTTTCCCTTTTAATTTTTCCCTTTAATGCTGTGTGCATTAGCAGTAATATTTAGAGTGCATTTATAAGTAACCAGCACAATCTTATTAAGTTTTCTGTAATTTAATTTCAATGAAATTGATTTTATCTGAAGGACACAATATTATTGATTTTTCTGATCCACAAGACTGAACACAAATTATCGTAAACCCCTACTCTCTGGCCTTTTCCCTAAGAGGATAGTTAAGGTCAGTGATGATGCATGTTCCAGGACATTGTCAGGAAGGGGAGTGAAAGGTCCTCTAAAACTGTCCCGTTTCACTCGTCTTTTCATATCTTGGAGATGTGGGGGAACGATCAGCCAGCGAAATGGCTGGCTCCGACTCTATGTATCTTCCCCCTGGAGCTCAGCACAGTCTGGGCACTGGGACAGAATCTCTGTGGGGGGCTGGTGGAAGTTCACCACTCAACAGTGTGCTCATAGATCATTCATGTTCCAGGAAACCACCACAGAGCACTGGACCCATCGACTAAATGGCCCCAGACTCTTAATCAGTCCTCCTTGACATAAATGAAATAATATAGCTCTAAAATACAATGCCTTTGCAACCCAATGAATCACTAAACAATTTATATTATGATGTTACTCAGTTTCTAAACTTGGTCAGCAAATACCAGGAGTGATGTGCTGACTTAGAATTGAGAGACAGATCTAGCTTTACTTCATGTTTACTCTATGTATGATAGCTAAACAAAAGAACCACACACTTGGATATATGGGTATGAATGGGTATTTATATCACAATTTAATTATAAAGGAGATTAATTTTCTCATGGGCAAGTGCTTCTACGTTACAAAAATGACACGATTTTCCAAAGAAAAGCATATTTTAACTCCTGCTAAGAAGATTTTCTCAAACTCGGCTCATTTATTCACTGTGGACTTCAGCGGGGGAATCTGGCTGAGGGAATCTATTCATGATTTTGGATCAGGATATTTCCTTGAAATTGAAATTGGAGCTGGGAATGTAACCTTTAGCTAATGTCTTGGGTTTAGATGACCCACTGGATTCCGAATGGCTAAGAGTTTTAATTTGCTGTTCTATATAATCTCCACGGATCATCATCAAGAACTGTGGATTAAAACTCTGTTACCTAAAGCTATCTATTACTCACATGGATTAGAAGACCCTTCAGTGCAGTAGAATGGATTGGCTATGAATCTGTTATTTCTATGTCAGAACTTAAGCAGTGAACTATGACAATGCCAGCAGCTGGTCACTGACCTTGTCTTTGTTAATGCCCCTCAGTGATCACACAGACAAACGTGGTTTTAGTCTCCTACCCATTCCAGTCCCTCTGCCATATACTCACCTTTCACCAGCACTTAATTCTCTATCAAAATATTTTTTCAGGATGTGAAAAGAACCAACTTCCAGGCAAGAGAATGAGTGATTCTAGCTAATGACTTCCAGATAAGAATTTGCTTATTTTCCTAATGGCCTACTGAGTCCTGCTAAGCTATCATGTCACAAACAGAATAGATAACTTTAATGGGAGAACTGTCTGAGGATCTGAGGACATAGCCACAGCACCTTTGTCTACATAAAATATTTTTTAAAATAAGTAAACGAAGGGAAGCTGCAAACAAGTAGAATCTAAGAATAATTAAGTATTCAGTGAAACTATTTTCACAACATGCAAAATCAATAAAAGTAAAATCTATAAAGACTAAATGTATACATGTTTTTGGTCTACTGTAAAAAGAAAAAGTTCTTTATTTAAGAGATACTGTGGAAAAAGAGGGGAATGTAATGAAAACATATTTGTTCACTTGAAGGCAAGATTGAGAATTCCAGCCTAGGGTTGCTTCATTCAGCCTTTCCTTTGCTGCTTTTCTGCCATAATTATCTGAGATACATCTCCCAGAGTAGCCACTAATATGAAACCCCTGCTAAACAAAATGTAAACACTAAACAAACAGTAATGATGGTCTTTAGTTCACCACAGAGGTCTGACCACATCAAACATGAATGAGTAGGTGTTTTTCAGAATATTGTCAAATAAGAGAAAACAATCTGTTGCTGAAAAAAACATTGAGTAGTGGAAAAAGAACTCCCCAAATTGTTTCATCCTCATAATAATAAATGAAATAAAGTAAAAATATTAATAAAAACATAATAGCAGACCAGAGCTATCATTCAAGAAAAACTTTTCAATATGCTTTATTATAATTAACAGTTATAGGGAGGAAAAAGCAAAAAATTGGGAGGAATTGTGGTTACCATTTTCAGAACTGCTCTAGCATGGAGGGTACTTTTCCTGTCTACAGGAAAACATTTACTTTTCACTTCATTTTTATCAGTCTATAAATGATACTCAGGGAGAAAAAAAGAAGTCTTACTTTATTTGGCTTAATGTTTATAAAGTGGTTTGGTTGCTTATAAACTAAAAAAAGTAAAAAGTATTATTATAGCATTTGTGGCATTTAAACCTATAATTAAGGTGACCAAATATTTTCTATAACTCCCCCTTTATATTCAGTCCTTTACAAACTTTTTGCAAGTTCATAATTTGAAGCTAAAACTTCCCATGTTCTATACATTAGTAAATATATATTGCCTGGAATCACTTAAAAATTATTCAAACAAGTTTGATTATTGGTAATTTGTCTTTTCTTGGATAATTTGAAAGTCACTGATGTTTCTACATAAAGCAAAAAGAATGCTACATTTCACTTTGGATTAGAGCTTAAAATCAACTGTAGCATTCAGGGAGCCAAAGGGAGCTTATATAAAGTTGGAAAATAATAGTTTAATGATAATAATGATTGATAGATTAAAACCCTGATCTAAACATGTTCCGTTGCAAATTTTACCTTAGAAATGCATTTTTGATAGTTGGACCAGTTCCTCTTCTCTCATTTGACTTGTACCTCACCAACTGGTTGTTTGAATGCTGCACAGAAAGCTTAGAATGTAATAATTAATTTTATATTTAGAAAAAGGCTGTATTTCTAGGACCAGTGTAGATTCCAAATTTTTCCATTATATTATACTTTTTAAAATTATTTAAGAGAAACAGTAATTATGTAGACTTTTGAGATGAATTACATTCTCATAAATATGTACTGTAACAAAATTCAATCATAGATGATAATATTTTAGTTTTTGCTCTTCAGCACTTAGCCAATGAATATTCTGAGGCAAGGGGTATAGGATGAGAGTGGAGAGGAGGATGGTGAAATAACAATAGTCTTTTCAGTTTTGCATATTATGTATATGTTTCTTTTATATTGTTTTAAAATCCAACAACCAGAAAGTTCAATTGGCTAGGCTGTTCCTCTACATTACAAATGAAAGGAAACAAGCTGATGTAGATTTTTTTTTACTTATAACACTCAGAGGTTTGGTAAAGATATTGGCATATTTTGCACACCTAAACTGAGAACACAGGCCATTCATCATACATTTCTTGAGAATATTCGGTGTTCCACTGGATCGGGCAAAAGCAGTGCCAAAAGAATTAGGCACAGAGAGTTGTTTCAGAGAGTTGAGGGGGACAGAAAATAATTTCAATACATGGTGATGAAGGTTATACCAAACATAAATTTGAAGTGTTTTGGAATTGCTGGGGAAGAAAGTTATAACACTCTAAACAGTTGGCAAGGCCAGTTTAAAGGATGGTAAGCTATCTCAAAGATTTTCCTTGACATTAACTCTGCCTTCCAATCAGTTTCCAAATGCTCTGGAACTTAATGTGATTCCATTTCTCACAGTGCAGTTCATGGACTGGCAACGCTGGAATTACCTGGAAGCTTGTTCATATACAGATTTGGACGGCTCCAGTCCAGACCTACTATATAAGGATCTGCATCTTAAAGAGATTGCTTGGTGATTCATATGCATATTGAAATTTGAGAAGCATTATCCTAGATTCTGCATTCTTAATAATTTTCAAACCTAGCTGAAAGCAGAAGTTTGTATTTCCCTTTATGTTTGAACTTTGGAAAGACACCACCTCAAAGAGCACCTCCATCACGCGGTGTATTTAATCAGAGAGAATGGACCCAAGATAACCTTTGACTCCAGTTCCCCATGGTGTGAATGTAAATGGAATAGGTTCACAAGCTCCTGTTTGCATTTTAAAGTGCTAATAAGTGGTCTGGAGATCTGAAGACACATGTAATTCGTACTGGGAAAGTATTTAGTCCCCTTTTGACTGGAAACTGTGGGATGACAATGGGCCATAGTAGCTGATGCTACAGACAGAAGGGAATGGGTACATCAATAAGGGAGACCAGAAAGAATCGAGAGGGCAGCTCATGGAACAGAGGCCCCTCTTATCCCACTCTTACAAGTTTTTTTTAAATGCTCAGATAGCCACCAAAGAGAGGTGAAAAAGAAGGGTGACGTGGGAGTAGATAAAATAGAGTAGGTGGAGAGCCTTTGATTTACCTAGCTAACCTGAAAGAGACTAAGTTCTAAAGTGGAAGAAACTAGGTTGCTTGGTAGGGTTGAGTTTGTAAGTTATTTTTATTTTTCTCTCTATTAGCAGATTTGGGGCTAAAATCAAAAATAATTATTTTATGGAAAATAAAATTGCACTTCCGTATATCTGATTGACAATATTAAAAATTTAAAGCACAATATAAACATGAGATACCTTTGCTTAGAATCCTTTAGTGGCTTCTTACGGCTACTAAATTATAAATTGGCACATACCATTTCATTTGGTTCTTGCCTATGGCTCTAGCATCATTTTCTGAAACCAGCAATGGAGACTGGAAAAACAATATTAAAGAAATAAAAGAAAATTTTCATGGAAATTCTAAGCCAGTAGACCTGTATTGGAGTGTCTGTGTCTGTCTGTCTGACTGTCTGTCTATGACTGTGAAATACATATGACATTACCCCTTTATCAGTTAATTCTGATCAAAATAATGTTGTGTTAAAAACCATCCCAAAACTCAATGAGGAAAAATAGAGGACCCAATATATAACATATCAGAATCATATAAAAATTTGTGAAAAATTCAAATTATTGTTGTGGTCATCCATTTACAATGCTTGGTGTCAGTTTATCTCTTGTAAAAATAAAATACAGTGTGTATGTGTGAAAAAAAATTTTTAAATAAATTAATTAATTAATTAAAATTAAAGAACAAACCTGAAATAGATCAGCCCTAACAGCCCAAAACCCAGTCTCTCATGGAACAAGGTGATGTGTTCATACTCGTCTACCTAAAGAAAATTAAATCCTATCTGGAGAAAGACCACTTCGAAAAACAAACGAAAAAATTCAAATTATTGAGGTCGCCACCACCTGCCCTCTCTTCCCAGCCCCCACCCCGGGTTCTCTCAGCCCAGCCCGGTCCAGCCCAGGAACTGGGAGGATGAACTTCGTGTATAAAGAGGAGTATCCGTTAGAGAAGCGTGGCTCTGAGGGCTAGAAGATCTGAAAGAAATACCTGGACTGGGTCCCGGTGATAGTAGAAAAGGCTCCCAAAGTTCAGATAGGAGACCTGGACAAAAAGATATACCTGGTGCCTTCTGATCATACAGTTGGTCAGTTCTACTTCTTGATCGGGAAGCAAATTCATCTCTGAGCTGAGGATGCCTTGTTTTTCTTTGTCAACAATGTCATTCCACCCACCAGTGCCACTATGGGTCAGCCCTACCAGGAACACCATGAAGAAGACTTCTTTCTGTACATTGCCTACAGTGATGAAAGTGTCTACGGCCTGTGAAGTTGCTGCCCCTAAGGTGAGGTGGTCCCATTCTACAAAGAGAGAGGGGGCCCCCTTCCTTGACCTACTCCTCCTTGAGGCTCAAACACCGACTCTCTCCCTCAGGACCTGCACTTCATAATGTTTGAGACTCTCCTCCAACCCCTCTTAACAAGAGGATTACTGAGGGAGATGTCCTCTAGTACCTTTCCTTTCTCCTTTCTTCCCCTTTCTCTACCACCTTTCCCATTCTGCTTTAGACTTCTTGATTGTCAATCTCTGTCACATCCAGTGATTGTTTTGCTTTCTGTTCCCTTTCTAACTGCCCAAGGGGCTCAGAACCCCAACAATCCCTTTTCACTACCTTCTTTTTGGGGGGTAAATGGAAGGGACTGAAACTGTGGGAGGAAGGTAGAAGGCACATCAATAAAAAGGAAAGCACCAAAAAAAAAAAATTCAAATTATTGAAATGAAACTGGCTTGAAACACTGAACCACTTATTCTCACTTAGCTGCATGTTGTTGAAGGTTGTCTAAGCTGGGCTTGTTTGGATGGTTCTACTGGTCATAACTGGACTCACTCATGCTTCTGAAGGCAGCTAGGTTCAGTAGGGCGGTTCTGCCTCACATGTTTGATAGCCTCCTCATGGAACCAGAAGGCTAGCCTAAGTGTGTCCTCATCGTGTGTGTGTGTTCTAAAGTACAGGGCCAATTATGCTACAGCTTTACAAATTTCTCTTTGTGTCACAGTTGCTAATACCCCACTGACCAAAGATTGACATTAAAAAAAAAAAACTGAGTAAGTCTGCTCTACCAACTATAGGCAAGCAAAGAAAGTTACATGCCAAAGAGTATGGATTTATAAATTAATTATGTGACTAAAGTAAAGAATGGACAAATAATCCACTCTACTACAAATCTCCCCTTAAAGACAGGTGACACTCCATCATAAAGAAGGTCTTCCAATTAATAACAATTAGAGATGCAAAATCTGGCCCAGTGGTGGTTAATTCCTCCATAATGTGACCCCAGAATCAAGTCCTTTTTAAATTTTCTTTCTTTCTGGAAAACTTATTTACAATTATAAAATTGATCACCAAATTATGGTTCATAATTTACACATTCACAAGTTTGATTTTATCACTTTCATGTTCTATAGAGGGGACAATAAACCACAACCAACACTGGCCGGCCTCTGATTTTGTCAATAAAGTTTCATTGGAACACAGCCCCTCTCATTTGCTCACTTCTTGTCTATGGCTGTTTTTTGGGGGTTTTTTTGTGGTACGCGGGCCTCTCACTGTGGTGGCCTCTCCCGTTGCAGAACACAGGCTCCAGACACGCAGGCCCAGTGGCCACGGCTCACGGGCCCAGACGCTCCGCGGCACGCGGGACCTCCCCGGACCGGGGCACGAACCTGCGTCCCCTGCATCGGCAGGCGGACTCTCAACCACTGCGCCACCAGGGAAGCCCCTCTATGGCTGTTTTTATGCTACAGCAGCAGAGTTGAGTAGCTGTGACAGAGATCATATTGCCTGCTGAAATATCTACTGAAAAGCTGAAAATGCTATCTCACCCTTTATAGAAAACTAGACATTCCTGCTTATCATATTTTATGGCACATGCACCAATTAATTTCTCTTAGATGTCACCAAAGATCTATTTCCTTTCAAAAAGAAGAAAGTTTTAATAACTAACAGAACCAGGATCTGAATGCACATCTAGCTGACTGCAAAGCCAATGCTTTTTCCAATATATTACACTGTTTCCACAGTATTTGCACTGTTTTGAAGAATACTACTTATTCTGATAAGAGATGGGAAACAGAGGGACCAATGTATCAAAATCATGATCAGAATCATGTGAAAAGCTTGTTAAACATTCAAACTCTTAAAACTAAATCTCTATGCTTGGGAGCTGGAAATCTGAATTTTAACAAATGTCATAGGTGATCCTTTTTCACACTGAAGACAAAGAATAAAGGTATTAGTGAAAGAAACAACTTGATCGATGTTGAATTTGAGTTGATGGATTTGAGGAGAGTTGAAAAGCTTGATATCATTATGGTCTTCAAGGGGCCATGGTGAAATATGCCTAGAAGAAGATGGGGCAACCTTACTCCTGACCCAGTTCTCTGCAGTTCTTTAAGGGTTCAAGAGAGGATAGCAAGTGTTCTTGATGCTACATGTAAAGGTGCATGAAGGTTAGTGGTGGGCATGAGCTGCATTGCTGCTCAAGAGGTCATAGACGTCAAGTGAATAGATGTTCATACCAGAGAAAGATTGGTGATTTTATACCTTTGACTTGTCAAAGGGAGTCGGGGCTATCCTTTGAAGAGGGAACGGAGTCTGGAGCAAGCTGAGGAAAATATGCCCATATGTCTTCAAACATCATGTCAACAGAAAATACTAGGAGAAAATGAGACCAATCAATACCAGATGCCAGAGCCATCCCTCTCTCACTGAAACCTAAGTCCCCTAGTTACCCACCTTGCCCCCAAAAGTGGGGAGTGAGTGCATAGAAGGGAAAAAGATGAGATTTCTTTGAGCCAGAACCTGCTCCCTTACTCCAAGAGTGGAGGAGGCCAAATTTGAGCCTGCAGTACATCAGGGAAGGACACAATCCTTGAACTGAACTGACATTAAATCTTTACAATGAAAAGGAATATATCCAGTTGCAAAACAAACAGAAATCTCTGCTAATAACTGGAAGTATTTTCTGAAAGACAATTCCCCATGGGTCTCTTGCATTTCTGCACTTCTTTTGAGCAGAGGCACTAACTAGCTGCCTTTGTATTGAACTATCTTTTCACAGACAGCTGTATAATGAATAGTCTTGGAAGACAGACATGTCTTCTTCTGAGCAAAAGGCCAGTATAATGAAATTACTGTCTTCCTCCAGAGCAACAGCAAGCAGGTTTACTGCCCATGATAAAAGATTTGGGTTCCATTAGCTTGGAGTCATTCTCTTGTGACACAATCTGCTGTATGTGCAAGTGTAATATGGATCTCTGTTATCTTGTGAGAATTCAGATGTGTGCAACTAGCACAAAAATGATAATCCTCTGGCCACAAACTATTGTTTAGAGTAATAACCTATCTTTTAGCTCTAATCCAGGACTCGTCTGCCTTTACCAGCATCAGTGATACGGTGGCAGGCTAATTTGTCTCATATTTTTCACAGTTCTTGATAAGGAACACTTAAGAATGTATACCAGGGAATGTGGGGAAGAGAAAACCCTTGTGCACTGTTGGTGGGAATGTAAACTGGTATAGACCTTATGGAAAACACTATGGATGTTTCTCAAAAAAAATTTTAAAAGAACTACTATATGATCCAGCAACTCCACTCTGGATATTAATTTGAAGGAAACAAAAACACCAACTCAAAAAAATATATGCACCCCCATGCTCACTGCAGCAGTATTCACAATAGCCAAGACAGGAAAACAACTAAGTTCCACTGAAAAATGAATAGGATAAAAGAAGATGTGATATATATATATATATATATATATATATATATATATATATATATATTGCAATATTATCCAGCCATAAAAAGTAAGGAAATCCTGCCATTTGTGACCACATGGGTGGATCTTGAAGGCATTATGCTAAGTTAAATAAGTCAGGCAGAGGACTACAAATAACATCACACTTATATGTGAAATCTAAAACAAACCAATGAACAAAAAAACTGAACTAACTCATAGATACAGAGAACAGGTTAGTGGTTGCCAAAGGCAGGAGTGGAGGGTGGGGGAAATGGGTAAAGATGGTCAAAAGGTACATACTTCCAGTTATAAAGTAAATAAGTCCTGGGGGGGGTATAATGTACAGCATGGTGACTATAGTTAATAATACTGTATTGTATATTTGAAACTTGCTAAGAGAGTAAATCTTAAAAGTGTTCATCACAAGAAAAAAATTATAACTATGTGTGGTGATGGATGTTAACCACACTTATTGTGTTGATCATTTCACAATATATACAAATATCAAATCATTATGTTGTACACCTGAAACTAATATAATGCTATATGTCAGTTATGTCTCAATTAAAAAAAGGTAATAGTCTATCACAGTTCACCCTCTGGTTTCCAGTGATGTTCATGTCTTTCCCACTTGTAAAATATACTTAACTTCCCTCTCCTGTAATACCTCTTACACCTCATTCCTTAATGGCATTATGCTCAAGGCTTAGTGTCCAGAATCTCATAACTGAAATCAGGGCCCAGTAATGTATGAGAATTTTTGGGTGCAGCTCTCCCTTAATGAAGATCTGTGAACTAAATCTATCTATCACCCATATTCTATATTGAGGGTAAGACAGGGACAAATGAACCACAGTAGAATATCTTACTCAAAAATGAGGGCTGAGGTGATGAGAGGCACATAGCAGTCACTGATCCATAGAAATTCTGAAATCCAGCCCTTTTCCATGTTCTGGAAACAAAGGAATTATGTTCATTAGGACCAAGTTCTGCTCTCTGGGAGTGGTTTTCTGCAGCTATTTGTTCCACCCTCTGGGGTACTGGCTCTGCCTTCTGAGACATCCTTCATTTTCCATAAGAAAGGCCAGCGTTAGCATGTGAATAGTTTTCTCAGCCAATATTTCTGACCTATAGAAAAGAAAAAGAGCTCAGAGATTTTTTTTTTCTTTGAATGTCTCTGTCTCTTTCAGTCCAAACTGATATAATTCCTTTAAAAGCTTCATGGGTTTCCAGATTATCAAATTATAATCCAGTCCATTAGACAAAAGCCATAATAAATCTCTTAGAAAAAGACTCTGTCTACCCTGAGTGCTATAGAATGATTCCCTTAAGTCTTTTTTTTTAATGTTTATTTTATATTGGAGTATAGTTGATTAACAATGCTGGGTTAGTTTCAGGTGTATAGCAAAGTGATTCAGTTATACATTTTCATGTATCTATTCTTTTTTCCTTAAGTCTTAAGAGTGCTTTTGTTTGACATAGAGACTATAAGAGGCATAACCTTAAGATTCTTATATGTCTTTTGTATAGCTGAGAGGACTATGAAGCACCATCGTAAATATTCCAAGCCTCAAAAAGGGATCTTATAGCTTGACTTGACTTGATTATTACCCTGAAGTCACATTTTACTGTCAGCACTCTGTACTTGATATTTGCACTGAGGCCTTTCCCAACTTTGAAAACCTTTTGCCAACTGGAAATCCTGAGAGTGAAAAACAGTTTTATTTTCCAACCCAGTAAATCCTGTTGTGTAAATAATTCTTCTAAATTCTGCTCAAAAGTTGAACATTTCCTTCCTTACTTAGTACATCTCTCTTTTGAAATACTTTATCAAAGACAGCTTAAAAATGTACATTATACTTTTAACATTCTGCCTGAAAATCACCTTATCCAGACCACAGATTTATTAGGTCCTTTTCACATCTTCCAGTTTATAGCTAGTGACAGTCTCACCAATTGCTCCACCAAATATATAACACAAATCCCTCCAGCTTGCAATAGCACTCTTCTCCCTGCACTTCAAGCCCCCACCAACAGTGTCCTTACTGACCACTCCCAAAGCCACTGCCCATGATTTAGGTTATTCTTACATCAGTATCTACCTTTTTAGATATTAACTTCTATCTTGGTTACACACTGCTGCGTAACAAACAGTCCCCAAACTCAAGATCCTTAACTTAATCACATCTGCAAAATGCTTTTTCCTGTATAAGGTAACATTCACAGATTCTGGGGAACAGGATTGGGATATATTTGGGGACTATTATGTCATCCTACCACAGAGATACTAAATTATACATACTATATTAAAATTATACATACTATACTACATTATCATTTTCTCTCTCTCCCTTGCTCAATTTAAGGAGAGTGTCAAGTTTTGAACAACAAAAGGGATGGTAGCAGGAACAGAAAGCAGAAATAAACTGTGGATATTTCTGGCTTTCGTTTTCTGAAAATCTATGTCCTAAGTGAATTTAAAGCATATAAAGGAAGATCTGCAGATTAAGACAATGTGTTTTGGAGAAATATATGGATGAGAGTGTCCATAAAGGATAGGAAAATGTCCCTCAAGAATAGAGATCCCCTGAACTTGTGGAGGAGGAAAGAAAGAAGGATGGTGTTTTCTGGCCTCACCAGGAAAGCAAAAAGATTTCAGATATGAAAGGAAAATGAGTGCATGGGCAAGTCAGAAGACATTCCCTCTCTTAAGCCTGGCATAGAAGTAACAGACCTGAAGTGGTTTTGCAAACAAGGGAATAGATGACAGAATGCCAGTAAATGTCCCCCAAGGCCTTCACTCTGGAAAAAATCCTGTCGAAATACGGGAGACACCCAAGAATGATGACAATTGAATTTTTTAGATACATATAGGTAGATATAAAATGGAGTCTCAGGGTCAGAAATGAAGTTGTAGAAAATTTTAATTAAAATATTTCCTGCATGTCCAGGTTTGAGGACAAAAGTTTATCTCTGCTTTCTCTTTCTTCTTTCTTTTTCTCATGTGTATGTGTGTGTATGATAATTTTTTACATTGTTTAAACAATGTGCCAAATTATCATTACTTTCAAGGTATATATAAAAAGAAGCACTATAATTTTGGTGCATAAACTTTTCTTGAACAAGAGCATAAACATACCTTTAGAAAACAATTTATCACCCACTCATTGAGTGTTACTCTTTAATGATCATGTCAATTAGGTCATTTTTGTTTTCATTTTTATAAATAGTGATGTATTTATTGAGTCTCAGAAACAAATGTAAAATTTTTCTCACTAGACTTTAAGTATCTTAATTCCATAATTTCTTGTTAATAATATCCATCAAAGTATTACACTGACTTTTTCCAAGTTGTTACTCAGGGGAAAATATAGATATCTATAGGTTCTTAGTTTGACTTATTGCTTATCAAGACTTACAATCTTTATACAATTTCTTTTTCCTCTGACAGTAACTGAATTATGAAAAAATAGCTATGAAATTGATATCAAGAGGGGTAGCCAAGAGTCCTTTCCAGTGGGAATAATAACTTCAATTTTCAGATGGTTTCTATATTAATTTTTCCATTTGATTTTTCACAAGAACATTAGATAGCGTGGCAGGAGTTTTCATGTACATTTCACTAAATTAATTCTTTCAGAAACTCGTGTGGGCTACTGTGGAAACTAGAAATAGAAATGAGAAGGAGCTAACACATTCTAATTGTTCAGTAAATGGTAGCCATCATTGCTATTATTTGGTGCCTGTGAGAAGTGAGGGTCAAAGTGATTATGGCTTGCCCAGGTCTTCTGACTCATAGTCCAAAATTTCATCCTCAGGGCCTCACAGAGATTCTCAGCTAATTTTTCCCTTCAAAGAATGGGGATTGATTTAACAATAGAACAACAACAGGAGTAATCCCACAGATTGTATTCCACCTGCAGGACCTCAGGCTTTTAGGTTCACCAGTTAGTTCTGGACAAAAAGTGTTTGCCAAGTCCCTGATCCTCTCAACCTCCCACACTCCCAGTGTTTATCTTTAGAAGAGAAAAAAAGGAATCCCTTAGAAAAGGTCTTAGTCCTCTTCTCTCAAAGGTGGGGGAAAAACACCTTTTGAAACTACTCCTGCTGTCAAAGTTCATGCCTTGATTTGTGAAGCCTGGTCTTGCAAAAGTACTAAATCAAAGTAAAATGGATTTACATTTGTAAACTTTGTTTCCACTTAATGGGATTAGAAAGACCACTCACATTAAACAAACAAAAACATCAGTTCAGCAGCAAGACAGATAGAACAGTAAATTAACCGTACACAAGCTCTGAAACTCAGTGTGAACTTAGGCCTAGTAATTTTCTTTTAAGATAATTTGAAAAATCAAGAAAGTTCCAGAGCCTACTTATATGTTTTCATATCTACTCTTTACATGTTTTCATATCTACTCTTTACCTGAGCCACGTACATTGCTGGGGAAAGATAAAAGCCACAAAGAGAGTGATAGACAATGTGCAATGAAGTTGGTTGGAAAGCAGTTAATAAACAGGTTTTCTAAACCTAAACTTCTCCAGTTGTGAAGATTTAAAGTGTGAGAACTTAAACTCAGACGTAGGCAGCAACACGGCCGTTGAAAATCTTCTCAATATGCAGTGAAGAAATGCACAACATTTCCCAGAATATACAGCAGTAGAAAGTTTTCTTAAAACCATCTTAAGTACTCCCAAATAAATTAGCTTTGAATATTTCAGGCAATAGGAGAACCTGATAATAATTACTCTTATAACCCAGCGTCTGCTCACACATCTAACAGATTTTGCAATGTTTTAATTACATCTGTTTACATTTTTTCTCTGTCCCAAAAGAAGGCTCAGTGCTGTCTTCACTTTCTGGCCTCAGTTCCCACTGACATCAGATTTCTCCCTGTGGAAATCAAGCAATGGACACAAAATTAAAACTGCAAAGGGTATGATTTTTATCAATTTGTTTTGTCTTTGTGGCTTTGCCTACATAACATCCCAACTAAATTTGTAAATTCAGGCAACATCCTCATTTGAATTGAGGGTGAAAATGATCATGCCAGGGCTTGAGCAGTCACAGAGCAGGTGGGCGTAGGGGGGAGTACAGTTGATAAAATAGGAAAATAGGCTAATATATGGGTCCAAAGTCTCATCCAAAAAGTTCCACTAAGAGACAAAGAGTGGCAGATACTGTAGGGCAAGGTCAACAAGGAGACTGGGCAACTGGATTTGAGCACCAAGGCTCGGTGCTCAGACCCAAATCAATAGAGCTGAGCAGCAAGAAGGTATCTGGGCAGAAAGTCTTGAGGGACCAGAAAAAATGTGAGCTGATGCAGAGCAGTGTCTGTGTTGCAAAAGCTTTTTTCAAGGAATGGCTATGAAATATTAAGAAGAATTTTAAGTGTGTCTGGCGTTTGAGCAAACATACTAAAGCATATACATTCAGATGTGTGTTGTCATGCATATGAATCACCAAAGTTAACCCTTAATTCGTTGAGGCTGTTGTTAACAGCTCAGTTTTGAAATTCCTATGTTAAAATTGCTTTCACAACCCGCTTAAAAACCACACAGTGAGATCAATGGTATTATTCATGGACAAGGCAAGCAGACCTTATGCTTATGCTTATGCATGTCCACTCTGCTTCCAAAATCTCACCCTGACATTTGCCATTACTTCAAGTAAAGATGAAAAGAATGAATTAGCTATTACCTATTGTGGCAATCAGACATTTTAAAATAATAATGTGAAACTCGTGACTTAGTTACATACTCAGGTCACTCTCAGTAGCCTAGTGAGAGTGGTGCAGGATTCCAGGTGTGGAATATTTCATCCTCAGTGTTAGGGAGTTAGAATGTTGCCAATAGTTACCAACATTTATATGGGACTGTGTCTCATTGATGTGACATAAGTAACCCCAGTGAATGCTAGGCTGAAAAAAAATATACTTTCCACCATCTTCTCTTGGATGTCCCAAATTCCACTGATTGGACTGCCATTGCTTCTCTATACACTCACACACTGGCAGAATTCTTTCCCAGGACTACAAGCAGAAAGCAGGTTGATGCACATAATTCTTAGCCCAATATCTATCGACTAAGTGCCAGTGAGGTGTTGCTGATCTGAGACAGGATTGCCTGTACTTCAATGCCGAATTTTGCAGCACTCTGAATAAATGATGCTTTCAAAACTTAACAGTATTCACTGAGTTCTTTCTCATTAATACTTTTTATATAATAACTTTGTTTGTAAAGATTATACCTTCTAGGATGTTGTACAACCTCACTAGACAACCTCTCCCCAACACAAACACATACACACACACACACACACTCTTGACTAGTTGTTTTCTTTCTATTTATTTATTTATTTATTTTGCGGTACGCGGGACTCTCACTATGTGGCCTCTCCCGTTGCGGAGCACAGGCTCCGAGACGCGCAGGCTCAGCGGCCATGGCTCACGGGCCCAGCCGCCCCGCGGCATGTGGGATCTTCCCGGACCGGGGCACGAACCCGTGTCCCCTGCATCGGCAGGCGGACTCTCAACCACTGCGCCACCAGGGAAGCCCTTTCTTTCTATTTTTTATAGTCTCCAAATAGACATACAAAGAGAGAGAGTCATGGTAGTAAGTCATTGGGTTATGGAGAGGGAAGAAGAATCTCAAAATGTGGTACGCATATAATAGATAGTTCCCTAATTTCCAGGTCGATGAAGATTTATTTCTGAATCAGGAAAAATAGCAAAGAGGGAAAATTTTATCTACTTTTAATTGGGCAAATAAGGTTGGAATACCTATTACAATTTTTAATACAATTTTCTTAGCTCTGTTAATGAACATTCTTTATAGATACTGGTAATGGTTTTATTATCAATTTTGATTTACAGTGTTCTGACTTGTGATTTTCCTCTGCCTTCACGGATATTTTTGGGCACAGTTGAGACCAGCTGGATCATGGGCTGCAAACCATATGCCATTTTACACTAGAAACCTCTTTTCCCTCTGGACCCGCTTGCAATTACTCCCATCTTCTGATTTCCTGAATTTTTGGCGCCTCAGTTCAATTTCTACATCTGCTGCTTACCCATTTGCTTTAGTGAACATCCCTTTCCAAGCTTCTTGGACTTGGATTCTGCACACATTTCTGGGATCTGTTCATTCCTCTGGTTTTGGTGACCTCTATTCCATCTCTCAACTTGTTACATTTCCAGCTTTTGTACTGAGACAATCGCTAAATGTACTTGCCCCAGAATTACATGGAGTGGTAATGATTATTTTGTAATACCACAGTCCATGTATAGTCCTTGAATCAGGTGAGTTTGTCTTTCTGGGGTATGAGTATTATATTATTATGATGATGATGTATTTATTAATGTTTTTGTGTACAGTCTATGATCTTTTGTCATTGAAGACAATTTCCCTATGATATGCACTAAATAGAGAATATATTTATTTAGACAAGACCCTTAGTGAGGTCTGGGTTGCCAGAAAATATGTTTAGAAAACAGATATAAGATTATACATGAGATAGTTATATGAAGAGCTGAAGCAAGACTATTAACTGTGATGTAACTAAGAATTATTGTGTTAAGATATGAAACTCTTATGCTTACTGCATTATTGTAAATTTAATCTAGTGAAACTAAACAAATTCAGAGGATGAATATCCCTCTAGTCATGCTAAATTGTATTAATTCTTATCCTTCTTAATCTTTTTGGCATCAGAGATAGGAAGAAACAAGAGTTTTGACACGCCTGGTGTCCTTGGCAAAGAAAGGAAACCGTTTACAAGTAGGCAAGTGTTTGTGCTTTTGAAATGACTGGAAATGACTTCACAATGGATCTTAAAACAAAACAGTTAAATATTATTCCAAAATGCAATTATCTCACTATTCAAGTGAAGCATAATAAGTTAGCTGCTATTGTTGGAAGCTAAAAGAATAACAGAAATGGGGCTTCCCTGGTGGCCCAGTGGTTGAGAGTCCGCCTGCCGATGCAGGGGACGCGGGTTCGTGCCCTGGTTCGGGAAGATCCCACATGCCGCAGAGCGGCTGGGCCCGTGAGCCATGGCCGCTGAGCCTGCGCATCTGGAGCCTGTGCTCCGCAACGGGAGAGGCCACAACAGTGAGAGACCCGCTTACCACAAAAAAAAAAAAAAAAAAAAAAAAACAGAAATGATTTGGAGAACCAAGAGAATTCTTCAGTCACCAAAAATCAGAAGATCAGCTCCATGAAAAATGATGTCTTTGTCTTTAAGATGAATATTCTAGTAATATATTATCTGTTCATGACCTGCCTAACCCTTTAAACTTTTGTTGTCATGTAGTTAAAACATCTACAATATATATATTTCCATGGAACAGTATAAATTTCTTTATTCATCTGATTTCATAGTCCCTTTTGGATTAAAAAAGGCATGAGGTAAACAAATAGCATATTTTTGAGTTTTCATTTAACTTGCTGTTTAGATACATATCATTTTTCCCTTTGTGAAAGGATTTGACATTTTTATTTCTTTTTTCTTTAAATGTCTCTTTCATGTTCTTTGGAATATGAGATCAGCATGCTTTAAAATATTACGTCTTAGAATCTAAAGTCCTACATTGATGTGACCTAGTTTCCCTTTATATTTCCAGATACCTGATTTTTAAAATAAGATAAATAAGTACTAGGGATGTAATGTACAACATGATGACTATAGTTAACAATGCTGTATGGTATATTTGAAAGTTTCTAAGAGAGTAGATCCTAAGAATTCTCATCACAAGGGAAAAAAATAATTTTGTATGCTGCTGTATAACACATTTAATTGAACTTATACTACCAATGAACAAAGATGGTGGGGTCTTTCTTTGTTTTTATGTTTTTTCTTTGTTTCTTTTTTTTTTAATGGCAATTTTTTGCAGAAAAGTCTGTATTCCAGAATATACAGCCTGTCACCTTTGATCCATTTCATTGCTGCTTTGATACTTCATTGTGATGCTATATTTGGGCAGGGGGCAGTTCAGGTATGTTGAAGAGAGACTGCCTAGAGCATGCAAGATGAGCAGACCACAACTGCAGACGACCTATAATGAATTAGAGAGAGGTGAGCAAAAGATGGAACTAGAATCCATGGAACTAGAAATAAGATTAAAATACAAAAGCATATGTGAGAAATTAGTTTTGGTTCAGCAGGACTATAGTTTGATTTTCATAAAGTGGATGCTGGGAAGTGATCAACTTTAAGTCCTTACTGACGACAAACTTTTCTGTAGGGGATAGTATTATATGCATTGGATAAAACATCTTCATTAGTCATAATAATTAGTTATCAACAAATCATAAGTTCCTTGATGGCAAGATCTAAGTCTATTTATCCTTTGAATAACCTAAAATATTAAATTATCTGCAAAAAATTTTGATAAATTTCTATGTTGCAGATATTGTTAACAGGCTGGGAAGTTCTTGGCATTAGAGAGCTCAAGGTCCCAGGAAGGAAAGTGAATAGTAAACCAGGAGTCACAGTTCATTATGACCTAGTTTCCAACTGTTTGCATTTATATAGCACATCAATAAAAATTTTAAGTCATGCATTCTCAATATATGTATTTCTATTCATAAAGGTTTTATATATACTTCTATTAATAGTTAACATCTCAAAGTGCAATTTATACTTAAGGAAAAGTTCATTGTCAATGACTTTTGTTATAAATCCACATACAAATAGTTTTCTTAATGATTTCAATTTTTTATCTGATTTCCTCAGATAATTTTAATATTCTTAGTTAAGCCTTTTTCAAAGTTGGATAAGGTCAGCTCTGCCAATTTTTGCTCGCATGTGCTTGCATTATTGGCATTATGTTTAATCCATGGATTTTTTTTAAAAGTAGAAACTTTTAAAAGCTACCCTCTTAAGGCTTACTGTAGCATTTTGACTTGATATATAGTATATAAATATAAATTTTTGAGCACATGCAAATTGCCAGTGGGTCCTGTGGCGCAATCCCTGAGAGGTGAACGCTCAGGGCAAGCTTTCCTAAGACACGGCAGGCACAGATCCACACTGCAGAAACTTCTTAAATACACTCCCAAGCTTCACGCTCCCTCTTAAACTCCTGAGCCATGATAACCCATGTAACATCACTGTTCACTAATGAACCAAATAAAAAGTCAGAACACAGAACTGCATTTTCAATCCGGAAAAGGCTGTGAGGAAAAATGCCAGTTAACAGTTTGATGAACATAAAATTTAAGGTAAAAACCATTAACACAGCGTTTGAATATAAAAAAGAGCTACGATAGCCCAGAGATGGAGACAACCTAAGTGTCCATCATCGGATGAATGGATAAAGAAGATGTGGCACATATATACAATAGAATATTACTCAGCCATAAAAAGAAACGAAATTGAGCTATTTGTAATGAGGTGGATAGACCTAGAGTCTGTCATACAGAGTGAATTAAGTCAGAAAGAGAAAGACAAATACCGTATGCTAACACATATATAGGGAATTTAAGAAAAAAAATGTCATGAAGAACCTAGCGGTAAGACAGGAATAAAGACACAGACCTACTGGAGAACGGACTTGAGGATATGGGGAGGGGGAAGGGTGAGCTGTGACAAAGCGAGAGAGAGGCACGGACATATATACACTACCAAACATAAGGTAGATAGCTAGTGGGAAGCAGCCGCATAGCACAGGGGTATCAGCTCTGTGCTTTGTGACTGCCTGGAGGGGTGGGATAGGGAGGGTGGGAGGGATGGAGACGCAAGAGGGAAGAGATATGGGAACATATGTATATGTATAACTGATTCACTTTGTTACAAAGCAGAAACTAACACACCATTGTAAAGCAATTATACCCCATAAAGATGTTAAAAAAAAGAGCTAAAATTTGTCCATATAGGGGAAAATAACATCTACCAAAATATATGTTACAAATAGATATAATAGTAGAAAGACATAAGAGAAAAACATTGAAAAATGACAATGAGGTCAATGGAAGGTTTGTGAATTTTTTTAAAAAATTTTTGAAGCTTTGAGGGTTTTTTTGTTTTGTCTTTTTTAACTTTTTAATGTGAGAACAGTTAAGTTCTACTCACTTAGCAAATTACAATTACATAATACAGTGTTATCAGCTATAGTCATGTTTTACATTAGATCCTCAGACCTTATCTGTCTTGTAACTGAAAGTTTGTACCTTTTTAGCAAATTCTCCCTATTTCCCAACTCGCCCAGCCTGGGATCCACTCTTCTGTTATGTTTCTATATTTTGGCTATTAATCCCTTATCAGAAGATATATGATTTGCAAATATCTTCTTCCATTTGGCAGGTTCCCTTTTCGTTTTGTTCATAGTTTCTTTTGCTGTGCAGAAGCTTTTTAGTTTGATGTAGTGCCACTTTTTTATTTTGGCTTCTGTTGCTTTTGCTTTTGGTGTCAAATCTGAAAAATCACTGCCAGGACCTATGTCAAGGAGTTTTTTTACTGTACAGTTACTGTATAGTTTTGGCTTTATTTTGTTACCATAATGTGAATTATTAACCTAAATAACACTTTTGCAAATGAGTTTGATTGTTGAGTCCAAATATGTCAATAATTTAAAGCAAGGAAATATATATGTATATTTATTTAAAATCTATTAATGACAATGGATTATTAAAATCAATTATCTAAGGAAAAGTCAAACATATTAACAGTTCTGAAGATTGTTAACTAACTCTAAGAAAAGAGAGCAAACCGTAAGTAAAATAACATTTTCAAGGTAACTTCTCCACTGTAATAAATATTTCAACCAATGAAAAGTTGCTTCTTGCCATCAAACTTTGAGATAATAATAATAACAATAGTAATAGTAATAATGAAAATCAAGCAGAAAGAAAACAAAGCTAAGGATACTTCATTTGCTGAATATCAATTAAGTTATTATGCAGACCACTTTCTGAAACACATGTTTAGATGAGTTAAAGCACTGAAACATATAACAGTTACTAACTCTTAACATACAGATGTTAAAAAGTAGTTTATTAAAAGTCATCCAAGAAATGCAAATTCATATTGTTTCCTAGAAATTTCTTTTACATATAGTTGGCCATATGAAGAAATTGAACATCACCCTAGGTCTGTATGTGCGTCTTTTAGTGGTCCAAAGACTAAACAAATATTTAAAAACCCAGCGATAATATGGATCTAATTTACGGTTTACTGTCTTGCTACATTAAGTAGGTATAAATAACGTGCAGAATACACCTTTTTCAAAACTGAGAAAATGCCATTGATGCTATCTGTAATGGTTTTATTTAAATTGAAAGACAAAAGCATTCATGTGATTCCTCAGGCCAGCACTGTTTTGATGTGAGAAAAAGAAATGATCATCAAAATGCAGCTCCTTAAGCAAGTGCTTAATTTCACACTTTCAAAAATAGTGCTATCTTTCTGGTCAGGCCAGCAAGAATTGAGAAAGATTAAGAAAATGCTTAAAGATGTTTATTAAAAAATAACTATAGGGCTTCCCTGGTGGCGCAGTGGTTGAGAGTCCGCCTGCCGATGCAAGGGACACGGGTTCGTGCCCCGGTCCGGGAGGATCCCACATGCTGCGGAGCGGCTGGGCCCGTGAGCCATGACCGCTGAGCCTGTGTGTCCAGAGCCTGTGCTCCGCAACGGAGGAGGCCACAGCAGTGAGAGGCCCGCATACCGCAAAAAAATAAAATAAATAAATAACTATAAAAATGTGAAGGAGACACAGCACTGAGCATTCCAAATAGAATAAAACCATCATCAAAAAGACTCAACAACTATGAAGAGTTCTTCAAAATATACCATGTTTTTTCTAGATAACGAAATCTATCAATTCCAAATGTCTACTTTAGTCATGTATAAAGGCCCCAGTGATTCACAAAAAACAAACAAAGAAAACTATCCCAAGGCATCCTTGCTTTTTATCACATCCACCATAGAATCTAGAAAAAGTCTGCTTCTTGAGAGTTTAATTCTAAGTGAAATTTTAGTTCTCAGTGAATTTTTTGGTCATAAGATGTTTTGCCAGAACATGAACATGGTAGCTGTTTTGTTCAGCTTAAGTTTTTTAGTCATCTTAATTTTTATTGTTCTATGTTTTATTTTTATTTATCTTTTATTACATTGTTTTAAAAATACAGAAGTACTACATACTCATATTAATTTGGGAAATAATACAAGACATATAAAGAAAAGGTTAACTATTTCTTCTTTCTCTGAAATCTCTACA
This sequence comes from Lagenorhynchus albirostris, assembly GCF_949774975.1. Taxonomy (NCBI): domain Eukaryota; kingdom Metazoa; phylum Chordata; class Mammalia; order Artiodactyla; family Delphinidae; genus Lagenorhynchus; species Lagenorhynchus albirostris. The sequence continues at coordinate 36,960,379 of NC_083097.1, read as the reverse complement.
TCCGTTGCCCTAGGAAACACGCTAACAGCCTGATGTGTTTTCATCCACATATTTTCCCCTGCTCATAAATACTTATGAATATTTATATGTATATGCATTTTGATTTTTTTGTTCCTGTTGCACTTGAATATTTTTTAAACCAAAACCATAACTCTGCAATTTTCTTTTTTCATTGGACTAGGTGTCCCTAGCAACAGTTCAGATCAATAGAGTTGATGTATTAACACATTTGTTTTCATAGCTACATTGTTTCTATAGTATGGTTATTCCATCATGTGTGTGTGATAATATCCAAAATGATCTTATAATTTACACTTGGATCATTCAATTTGTATCTTCCAATCAGTAAAGTTGAGAAATATTTTATGCTTTTCTGACCTTTTGGAATATCTCTTTTATGAATTAGTATCATTATCTATGATAGTCAGTACTTGGTATTGTTTGTCTTTCAATTTTAGACATTCTGGAGGACATGTAGTAATATCTCATTTTGAATTTAATATGTATTTCTCGGATTCCTTAAGATTTCAAGCAATTTTTCATAAGTTTATCGGTTATTGGTTTTCTTCTCTATTTTGAAGCCAATTGTACATTGCTCTATTGGTTTGTTTTTTATTGAATTGTAAACATTCTTTAAATATTTACATATGAGGTCTTTTTTGTTTAGTTTTATTTTTTATACATCTTTATTGGAGTATAATTGCTTCACAATGTTGTGTTAGTTTCTGCCATATGACAAAGTGAATCAGCTGCATGCACACACATATCACCATTCCTCTCCATCTTGAGCCTCCCTCCCACCCTCCCTATCCCACCCCTCTAGGTGGTCACAAAGCACGGAGCTGATCTCCCCATGCTATCAGCAGCTTCCCACCAGCCATCCATTTTACATTTGGTACTGTATGCATGTTAGTGCTACTCTCTCACTGCGTTCCAGCCTCCCCTTCCCCTGCTGTGTCCTCAAGTCCGTTCTCAACATCTACATCTTTATTCCTGCCCTACCACTAGGTTCATCAGTACCATTTTTCTAGATTCCATATATATGCGTTAGCATATGGTATTTGTTTTTATCTTTCTGACTTACTTCACTCTGTATGACAGACCATAGGTCCATCCACCTCACTACAAATAACTCAGTTTTGTTCCTTTTTATGGCTGAGTAATATTCCATTGTATATATGTGCCACATCTTCTTTATCCATTTGTCTGTCAATGGACATTTAGGTTGTTTCCATGTCCTGGTTATTGTAAATAGTGCTGTAGTGAACATTGTGGTACATGTTAGATATGAGGTCTTGATTGGTTACATGTCAAAAATATCCTCTTTTTCCACTCTGTTGCCTTTTTATTATTCTAAAAGTGCCATTTGATGCAAATTAAGTAACTCAGTTTTAATATTGTCCAATATATCATGCTTTTCAGTTATGGTTAGTATTTTTGTCTGTCATGTTTAAGAATTCTTCCTCTACTCCACTGATGGCTCTTATATTATTTCCCAGAAATGTTATTGTCTTGCATTTCACATTTAGATCTTCAAACTATTTGGAGTTAATAGTACATATGGTAAGAGATAAGAGTAAAGCTTTGTTTTTTTCTCCCATGCAGTTGTCCAAATTGCCTATTTATTGAAAGACCATCTTGTTCTCCCTACATGGTGGGGCAGCCCCTTGGGGTGGGTCTGTTTTGAATCTCTTTGCGTCTATTTGTCAATCCTGTGTTAATACCTCACTGTTTTAATAACTGTAGCCTTTTACCTATTAGTCTAAATAACTGGTAGAATTAATATTCCTTCTTTTGCTCCTTAATATTGTCTTTGCTATTATGAGTGCTTTTCATGACCATATACATTTTAAATAAAATTAGTTTCTCAGTTTCCACGCAATGCCAAAAATTTCTCAAACTTTAGTGAAACTGCATTAAAAAAATCAATTTGGAAATATGACACTATCCAGAAGGACAGTACAATGATTTATTTCTTTAATTTCTCTCAATTTCTATGTAATTGATTTGGTTTTTTTGCTACAGTAAAATATAGCTTTAGAATTTTTATTGCTATTTGTTTCTGGCATATAGAAATATAATTGATATTTTAATACTGACACTGTTCCAGCAATGCAACTAAACTCACATTTTAATCCTTCTAATTTATTTCTGGACTTCACAGAGATTTTTATAACTATTAATAACAGTTTTATTTCTTCCTTTCCAAGCCATGCATCTTATTTTTTCCTGCTTTTTTTAAACTATCTAAGCCCATTCTACATATAAAAGGGAAACTTTTCAATATTCCATCATGTATGATTTTTTTTGCATTTTATTTTATTTATTTTTTATACAGCAGGTTCTTATTAGTTATCTATTTTATACATATTAGTGTATATATGTCAATTCCAATCTCCCAGTTCATCCCACCACAACCCCACCACCCTGCTTTCCCCCTTAGTGTCAATATGTTTGTTCTCTACATCTGTGTCTCTATTTCTGCCTTGCAAACCAGTTCATCTGTACCATTTTTCTAGATTCCACATATATGCATTAATATATGATATTTGGTTTTCTTTCTGACTTACTTCACTCTGTATGACAGTCTCTAGGTCCACTCACATCTCTACAAATGACCCAATTTCATTCGTTTTTATGGCTGAGTAATAGTCCATTGTATATATGTACCACATCTTCTTAATCCATTCATCTGTCCATGGGCATTTAGGTTGCTTCCATGACCTGGCTATTGTAAATAGTGCTGCTATGAACATTGGGGTTCATGTGTCTTTTTGAATTGTGGCTCTCTCTGAGTATATGCCCAGTAGTGGGATTGCTGGGTCATATGGTTATTCTATTTTTAGTTTTTTAAGGAACCTCCATACTGTTCTCCATAGTGACTGTATCAATTTACATTCCCACCAACAGTGCAAGAGGGTTCCCTTTTCTCCACACCCTCTCCAGCATTTGCTGTTTGTACATTTTCTGATGATACCCACTCTAACTGGTGTGAGGTGATACCTCATTGTAGTTTTGATTTGCATTTCTCTAATAATTAGTGATGTTGAGCAGCTTTTCATGTGCTTATTGGCCATCTGTATGTCTTCTCTGGAGAAATGTCTATTTAGGTCTTCTGCCCATTTTTGGATAGGGTTGTTTGTTTTTTTAATATTGAGCTGCATGAGCTGTTTATATATTTTGGAGATAAATCCTTTGTCCATTGATTTGTTTGCAAATATTTTCTCCTATTCGGAGGGTTGTCTTTTGGTCTTGTTTATAGTTTCCTTTGCTGTGCAAAAGCTTTTAAGTTTCATTGGGTCCCATTTGTTCATTTTTGTTTTTATTTCCATTACTCTAGGAGGTGGGTCAAAAAAGATCTTGCTATGATTTATTTCAAAAAGTGTTTTTCCTCTAAGAGTTTTATAGTGTCCGGTCTTACATTTAGGTATTTAATCCATTTTGAGTTTATTTTTGTGAATGGTGTTAGGGAGTGTTCTAATTTCATACACTTACATGTAACTGTCCAGTTTTCCCAGCACCACTTATTGAAGAGACTGTCTTTTCTCCATTGTATATCCTTGCCTCCTTTGTCATAGATTAGTTTACCATAGGTGCATGGTTTTATCTCTGGGCTTTCTATCCTTTTCCATTGATCTATATTTCTGTTTTTGTGCCTGTACCATATTGTCTTGATTACTGTAGCGTTGTAGTATAGTCTGAAGTCAGGGAATCTGATTCCTCCAGTTCTGCCATCATGTATGATTTTTGCTATAGACTTTATCAATACCTTTTAATATTTAAAAAGTTATACCTTTTATTACTTTATTAAGTAAGTGCCTTTCTATTTCTAGTTTACAAAGTGGTTTTGTTTTTAGTCATACATGAAATGCCAAATCATGTCAAATGCATTTTCTAAATTGGTAGAGAGGAACATATGTTATATTTATTTTAGTCTATTAATGTAATGAATAGTACTTAGTAATTTTCAAGTGTTAACTTAGGCCTTTATTCCTGGGATACTTTCAACTGTGTTGAGATAAATTATCATTTTTGTATAATACTAGATTTAATTTACTAATGTTTTCATGAAGATTTTTTGCCTTTCTCTTCACAAAAGAGAAAAAACTATATATATATATATGTATATGTATATTATATATATATATTTATTTATTTTCGGTAATAGCTTTAGTGTTCTTAATAAGTTTTAACAATACCTGATGCCTTAAGTGTTATCTGTTACTTTCATGTCTAAAAAAGTTCGTGTAAAACTGGCTTTCTTCTTCCTTAAACACTTGTTAGAATACCCCATTGAATCTACCAGAACCTGTAGTTTTCTACAGACAAGGTTTTATTTACAGATTCAATATCTGTATTGGATAAAAGAATATTAACATTTTCTATTCTTATTTTAGCTTTGATATGTTGTATCTTTCTAGATCATCTACATTTGCAAATTTATTGGCAAAAATTTTTATAAGATTCTCTTATGAACTATTAAATATCTTTAGCATAATACGTATACTTTGAATAATATGTACATATAGTAATTGTTTTTTCAGTCTTGGTATTGTTATTTGTGCCTTCTCTCTTTTTTTTCTATATTAATTCTGCAAGAAATTTACAAGTTTTTCCCAAGAAAAATAACTTGGTTTTCTTGACTCTCTTTAGTTTAAAATAGCTTTTGCTATTTTATGAATTTCTCCTATTAATTTTTATTATTTTTCTTTTATTTTTTCTGGGGTTTATTTATAGTTCCTTTTAAAAACGTCCTTTCTACAATATGCATTTTACACCTGTCAACTTCTCTCAGAGCACAAGAGAACTATTAATGTACATGCAGGTCTTTCTCCTTAAGTAAGAAGCAGGAATGAGAAGCATTTAGGGGACAGAGGGAAAATATTGAGTACCTTCAATTGCTTTTTTGTTTTTTTTCTTGGAATGCTGCATTCTCTAGTATTCTTTTTTGGTATTTTTTAATGTTTTTAAACAGATTATAATTATTATTTGTCTAGCTATTCTTGTTTCTTTTTTTCAGTGGAAGGCTTGGTATAAATGACATTTCACCATTACTAAAAACCTGGAATTTATTTTTACACATGATGTAATCTAGTTTTATCCCCAAATATTTAATGAATTGTGTTAATGCCATTTTTTACATAAACCATCATTTTTCTTAGAATTAAATGAATGCCAATTGTGCCAAACCAAACACTATATATATATATATATATATATATATATATATATATATATATATATATATATATATATGTATATGACTTATCTGTATCCCCATTCTGGTTTCAGGTTTCTCTATTCTGTTTGACTACTTGCTTGTCCATTCCTGTAATAGTATTTTTTTATTACATTAGTTTTATAATCAATTTGATTGTACTAATTTTGCTATTTTTAAAATAGTTTTCTATATGATTTCCTGGAGCTCTACGGATATTATAGCTACCAATAACTTGTAAGTTTACAAGATTGTGAATCGATAGTGTTAAGTCAGTCCATCAGTAAAAGGGGTATATTTATTTATTTTAACTCTTTTTATGATGTTCTTCAAGACAGTTTTTAAACTTTTTATCTATATAGATCTTATGCATTTTAAGACTTCTTAATAGATAATATAGTTCTGTTGTTTTGTAAAACTGTTATATTATTAGTTGAGTAAGTTTTGAGTATCTGTTGATTTTATGAAGTTTTCTATGTGGATGTTTATATAATCTACAAACAATAATAGTTTTATTTCTTCCCTTTTAATTCTTACATCTCTCTTTTTTTATTTTCTTATGGATAGTGTTAAATAATAGTAATGATACTGAACATCCTTGACTGAATACTGCTTTTGATTTTATCAAGTTTATTCATTAAGTATTATAGAGATTTGTGTATATGGCTTTTACTAAGTTAAGTTTTTATTTCTAGTTTTATAAGTGTTTCAAATAATAAATAAATGGTAAAATATTTCTATTGCTTTCTCTAAATCAGTTGAAAGAACATTATTTTCCTTTTGACCCATGAAAATAATGAATAACATTAAAAATTACCCAATATTGAACCATCCTTTAATTTCTCAGATATCCTTACTTAAGAAATTCTTGGTGATTATATTTAAATAATCTATATTCTCTATTTATACTATTTTTCAGAAATTCTATTATAAAGTTATTGACACTTTAATTTTTTAGCACTTACCATTTTCAATTCTTTATTAATTTTGGTGTTTTCTGGCAGTTATTCAATCTGAAATTCAAACCCACTAATTAATTATTTGGCTATTCATCTTCTCTGATGAGCTCTTTATTTAAACAATTTTATTTTTCATTCTCAGTATTTCCACTTGAATATTTTATATAACTGCTTGCTCCTACTTGGTGTTATCAGTGTCTTATACCTATGAAAATTTATATTTAATTCCTTGATTTATTTTTCACCAAATAATCTTAATCCTGTTACAGCAGTTCAGTGATTATCAATCATCAGTTCAGGTTCCCTGCCCCAGCCCTGGTACCCATAGGGGTTGCTGCTGTGATTTTCTGTGCTTACCTGTCTGCCTCTGCAATTTGGGGCACCACGGTTTACCTTGTGAGCTCACTACCCTTACAGATCTAAGTAAGTTGTTGATTTTCCAGTTTGTTCAGCTTTTTACTTGTTATTAGGATAGAGTAGCAATTTCCAAGCTTCCTACATGTGGTGTGGGAAACTCTTCTCTCACATTTTTGAAACAATTTTATTCAAACTTGTTAAATGCATCTTCGAAATTATTGTAATTTTTGCCACTGGTTCTACTTTGTGAATCATTGAGTACTTGTTTCTCATGCACATAACCTTCACATCATCTAAGTTGTTTAAGATGTAGCATTTTTTGAAATCACAGCTGAATTTCCTAACACACTTCAATCTTATTTGCATGACATAAGACAGTTTTTCTCATTCGTTCCAATCTATTCCAAAATGAATTTCCATAATCTCTAAACTGTGACCATACATTTTTATTCCAAATAATTTTTAAGATCCATGTTTCTCATAAAATCCCAAACATATAACTATAAAATCATTTACTCAGGGATAATCACTAAATCCACCTTCAATTTCCTTACTACCTTCTTTAACATATTCTGTCAGGTAAACTTTATTATAATCATCCCAAACTAGCACTGAGGGCTGTCATTTAAGGCTAATATGTCTTCCTCAAATAGATCATTGATTTTCAAAACTACTGAGAGCCTGATAGACTATTTGAGAAGTTTTATAAGAACTCAAATATACAATGATTCACTTATGAGGGAAAACCTCATAGAACAACAATAAAAAAACCACACCTGCCTTTTATGTAGGCATTTATGTATTTACTGTTCAAATTTACTTCCCATAATTCTGCAATAATTTAGGCATTTAGGTTATAACTTCTCTCATAAGTCCAGCTTTTGTATGTCTCATAGGTAAGTTTTATTTTCAGTTTCTCTTTGATTTAGTGGTTATTCCTGAGTGTATCTTAATTTCTAATACTTCACATTTTATTGGTGATTTCTAGTTTTATTAGATTATCATTAGAAAATATGCAAGTGATTTTTGCCCCCAAAATGAAGCAGCCAAACAAAAAGAATTGGCAAACCCTTACCCTTCTAGCAACTATGTGGAAGACATTTTCATCCTCCAAGTTCTCCCTGTGTGCCAATTGCATTTCTCTCCCAAACGCTGGAGCAGGAACAACCCAGGCCAGTAATACGGTGACTCTCCAGTTCTAATAGCACCGGCATAAGCAAACAATGCCACCAAGAACAAGTCCAGGGGTAGCCCCTCTGCAAAGGAATCAACAGGATTCTGCCACTTGAAGTGTTCAAATATGAATTTTGCCCAGTTTCTGAGAAAAAGGTCTTCTCTGCCAAGAGTTTCTTGGCTTTGGCTCAGTACCAAAGAAAATAAAGTTCTGGAGCTGCTCTCTTTCTCATGGATCTCAGACAAATCCCAGCAGCAGTGTGCGTGCCCTCTAAATGAGGGCAGCATGCCTCTCAGTATTACGTAACTTCCCAGAGACAGAGGGAAGGACCATGGCACCCAGGAGTGTGGCCAAGATGCCAGCCTCCTGGAATTTCTCCAGCTGGCAGCCAAGCAAGTCTGGATCAACTGTTTCAGTCCCATTCTCAAACAGATAAAATGATCACATTGTTTCTGGTACAGTTCTAAAAGGATGCTACAAGTATGTTTTGTGAGATATTAACAGGTGATAAGTCAAACACAAAAAAATTACCTGAATAGATGTGTTTGGAAAATGCTTGGTTAAACCTGTTTGCAGGGCAGAAATTGAGACACAGATGTAGAGAACAAACATATGGACACCAAGGGGGGAAAGTGGTGGGGTGGTGGTGGTGGGATGAATTGGGAGATTGGGGTTGACATGTATATACTAATATATATAAAATGGATAACTAATAAGAACCTGCTGTATAAAAATATAAATAAAATTCAAAAAATATATATATATTTAGACTGGTAAAAAAATTTTTAAATAAAAAAAAAAAGCAAAGAGTCACAAAGTTTTTTGAGTTTGTTCTCTCTGTTCACATACATTATTTTCCTTAGTACCATATATTAAAACATTGCATTTTATTTTAAAATATGATTATATCTGAGGACACTGGTAATACAAAAAGAAAAAAAAGGAAACACTTGGTTAAAACCAGTAAAATTTCTTGTTTGCAAGATTTTTAAGAGGCTTGCATATGTGAATACTCATTATTGCTGTCTGAGGTAGAGTTCAAGGTGGTTCTGATTATTTTGACTAAAGAACACTTTTCTGTTGTAGTTTCATTATGGCTGTTTTTGTCATTGTTTTAACAGCATCTCCAAGACTGTTTCTATAAAACATACTTTGAAAAAAATTGCCTTACTTTTGTTCCCCAAATTATGAAATATATCAGTATTTTCTTAATTTCCAACATAATTATTATACAATACTAACTGTAATACAATTATACAATTTTAATTATTAAAAATAATTTATGTATTTGATAAAATCATCAAACTATCAAAATTATTTTATAATTTTAGTAGTCAAACCATAAAATATGGATAGAATATAAAGTTAGCCTCCCTCCCATCCTGATGTTCAGTTATATCCCTCAGAAGTGCACACACAAACACATATACACACACACACACACATGCACACACGCAATTACATTTCCTAATTAAATCTTTAAAAATTTATATAATTAGGCACATAGTCTAACCATGTTTGGGACCTTTTAAAAATAATTTTACACTTACTTTTAGATAGCTTTGTGTTAGCTGTACACATATACTTGCCTCACTTTTTAAGAACTGAGTAATGTTTCATTGTATGTATATATATATATATATATATATATATATATATATATATATAATTTACTTAGCTCTTCCTCTATTGAAAGATTTTAGATTGCTTCAGCAACCTAAACCTGGGGGAAAGCAACCTAGACAACCACCCAGACTCTTTCCCCACGGCTCCATAACAAAATTCATTCAAGCTTACTACCATTAATTCTAAGTCTTATTCCTTTCTCCCAGAGTCAGAATAGAATTAGGCATTGTGAGGTGACAGTTAATGATGAAAAAAAGTTCTTTGTAGGAATATTATTTCCAAATTCAGTGATCTGGAAAACTAGTTCACAAATTGTGTTGTTCATCATTTTGTGATCATTGTAATTATTAAATAACAAATATTTTTATATTGGTATGAAATATATATTATGCTTTAAAAAAGAACAAGTGATGAAGAACACTATGGCTGTTATAATTTTAATTTGCACTTCTTAACTAACTTATAGGAAATCTGCCTTTGCCTACACCTATCAGCTAAGTATCATCAAAAAGAACACAAATAACAAATGTTGGTTAGGATGTGGAGAAAAGGGAATACTCATACACTGTTGGTGAGAATGTAAATAGGTGCAGCCACTGTGGAATGTTCATAGCAGCATTATTTACAATTGCCAAGATATAGAAGCAACCTACATGTCCATCAACAGATAAATGGATAAAGGAGATGTTGTATATATACAATGGAATACTACTCAGCAATAAAAAAAGAATGGAATTTTGCCATTTCCAGCAACATGGATAGACTTGGAGGGTATTATGTTAAGTGAAATAAATCAGACAGAGAAAGACAAATACTATATGACATAACTTATATGTGGAATCTAAAAAACACAACTAGTGAATATAAAAAAAAAGAACCAGGCCCATTGCTGCCATCTTGAATGTGGTGTCCTGCCTGAGCTTCTGCCCATGGTGCTGCGGAGCTGCAGTGTCAGGACCAGCTGTTTCCCACTAGGAGCTCTGGTCTGAAGGGCTTGGTGCAGGGCATCTGCACATGGTACCCAATGAGCAAGTGAAGCTAGACTAAGCAGCAAAAAGGAAAAAAAGAAAGAAAAAAAAAAGAAAAAGGCAGGAGAAGGAAAAGCCAGAGATTTCTCTTCCTTCATATTTTGAGCACACGATTCACGTTGGTTTTGATGGTGTCACAGGCAACATTACACCCTGTGGATGAAAGGCTCTTGGTGCTACAGCCAGGAGTCAGTGCTATGCCTCTGACGTGGAAGAGCCAACTTCAGGACACTGGTCCACAAGAGACCTCCCAGCTCCATGCAATATCAAACAGCGAATATCTCCCAGAGATCTCCATCTCAACACCAAGACCCAGCTTCACTCAACGACCAGCAAGCTACACTGCTGGACACCCTATGCCAATCAACTAGCAAGACAGGAACACAACCCCACCCATTAGCAGAAAGGCTGCGTAAACTCATAATAAGGCCACAGACACCCCAAAACACACCACCAGACATGGACCTGCCCACCAGAAAGACAAGATTCAGCCTCACCCACCAGAACACAGGCACTAGTCCCCTCCACCAGGAAGCCTACACACTCCACTGAACCAACCTCAACAACTGGGAGCAGACACCAAAAACAACGGAAACTAAGAACCTGCAACCTGCAAAAAGGACACCCCAAATAAAGTAAGATAAGCAAAATGAGAAGACAGAAAAACACAGAGCAGATGAAGGAGCAAGATAAAAACCCATGAGACCTGGGCTTCCTTGGTGGCGCCGTGGTTGAGAGTCTGCCTGCCAATGCAGGGGACACAGGTTTGTGCCCCCTTCCAGGAAGATCCCACATGCCGTGGAGCAGCTGGGGCTGTGAGCCATGGCCACTGAGCCTGCACGTCCAGAGCCTGTGCTCTACAACGGGAGAGGCCACAACAATGAGAGGCCCGCATACCGCAAAAAAAACAACAAAAAAACCCCCACCAGACCTAACCAATGAAGAGGAAATAGGCAGTCTACCTGAAAAAGAATTCAAAATAATGATAGTAAAGATGATCCAAAATCTTGGAAATAGAAGAGAGAAAATGCAAGAAATATTTAACAAGGACCTAGAAGAACTAAAGAGGAAACAAGCAATGATGAACAGCACAATAAATGAAATTAAAAATACTCTAGAAGGGATCAATAGCAGAATAACTGAGGCAGAAGAATGGATAAATGCCCTGGAAGATAAAATAGTGAAAATAACTACTGCAGAGCAGAGAAAAAAGAATGAAAAGAACTGAGAACAGTCTCAGAGACCTCTGGAACAACATTAAACACACCAACATTCGAATTATAGGGGTCCCAGAAGAAGAAGAGAAAAAGAAAGGGACGGAGAAAATATTTGAAGAGATTATAGCTGAAAACTTCCCTAATATGCGAAAAGAAATAGTTAATCAAGTCCAGGAAGCACAGGGAGTCCCATACAGGACAAATCCAAGGAGAAACATGCCAAGACACATACTAATCAAACTATCAAAAATTAAGTACAAAGAAAACATATTAAAAGCAGCAAGGGAAAAACAACAAATAACACACAAGGGAATCCCCATAAGGTTAACAGCTGATCTTGCAGCAGAAACTCTGCAAGCCAGAAGGGAGTGGCAGGACATATTTAAAGTGATGAAGGAGAAAAACCTACAACCAAGATTACTCTACCCATCAAGGATCTCATTCAGATTTGATGGAGAAATTAAAACCTTTATAGAGAAGCAAAAGCTGAGAGATTTCAGCACCACAACACCAGCTTCACAACAAATGCTAAAAGATCTTCTCTAGGCAAGAAACACAAGAGAAGGAAAAGACCTACAATAACAAATCCAAAACAATTAAGAAAATTGGAATAGGTATATACATATAGATAATTACCTTAAATGTAAATGGATAAAAGGCTCCCACCAAAAGACACAGATTGGCTGAATGGATACAAAATCATGACCCATATATATGCTGTCTACAAGAGACCCACTTCAGACCTAGGGACACATACAGACTGAAAGTGAGGGCATGGAAAAAGATATTCCACGCAAATGGAAATCAAAAGAAAGCTGGAGTAGCAATTCTCATATCAGACAAATAGACTTTAAAATAAAGACTATTACAAGAGACAAAGAAGGACACTACATAATGATCAAGGGATCGAGTCAAGAAGAAGATATAACAATTGTAAATATTTATGCACCCAACATAGGAGCACCTCAATACATAAGGTAAATACTAACAGCCATAAAAGGAGAAACCGACAGTAACACATTCATAGTAGGGGACTTTAACACCCCACTTTCACCAATGGACAGATCATCCAAAATGAAAATAAATAGGGAAACACAAGCCTTAAATGATACATTAAACAAGATGGACTTAATTGATATTTATAGGACATTCCATCCAAAAACAACAGAATACACATTTTTTCAAGTGCTCACGGAACATTCTCCAGGATAGATCATATATTGGGTCACAAATCAAGCCTTGGTCAATTTAAGAAAATTGAAATTGTATCAAGTATCTTTTCCGACCACAACACTATGAGACTAGATATCAATTACAGGAAAAGATCTGTAAAAAATACAAACACATGGAGGCTAAACAATACACTACTTAATAACGAAGTGATCACTGAAGAAGTCAAAGAGGAAATCAAAAAATATCTAGAAACAAATGACAATGGAGACACAATGACTCAAAACCTATGGGATGCAGCAAAAGCAGTTCTAAGAGGGAATTTTATAGCAATACAATCCTACCTTAAGAAACAGGAAACATCTCGAATAAACAACCTAAATCTTGCACCTAAAGCAATTCAGAGAAAGAAGAACAAAAATCCCCAAAGTTAGCAGAAGGAAAGAAATCATAAAAATCAGATCAGAAATAAATGAAAAAGAAATGAAGGAAACAATAGCAAAGATCAATAAAACTAAGAGCTGGTTCTTTAAGATAAACAAAATTGATAAACCATTAGCCAGACTCATCAAGAAAGAAAGGGAGAAGACTCAAATCAATAGAAATGAAAAAGGAGAAGTAACAACTGACACTGCAGAAATACAAAAGATCATGAGAGATTACTACAAGCAACTCTATGTCAATAAAATGGACAACCTGGAAGAAATGGACAAATTCTTAGAAATGCACAACTGCCAAGACTGAATCAGGAAGAAAGAGAAAATATGAACAGACCAATCACAAGCACTGAAATTGAAACTGTGATTAAAAATCTTCCAACAAACAAAAGCCCAGGACCAGATGGCTTCACAGGCGAATTCTATCAAACATTTAGAGAAGAGCTAACACCTATCCTTCTCAAACTCTTCCAAAATATAGCAGAGGGAGGAACACTCCCAAACTCATTCTACGAGGCCACCATCACCCTGATACCAAAACCAGAAAAAGATGTCACAAAGAAAGAAAACTACATGCCTATATCACTGATGAACATAGATGCAAAAATCCACAACAAAATACTAGCAAACAGAATCGAACAGCACATTAAAAGGATCATACACCATGATCAAGTGGGGTTTATTCCAGGAATGCAAGGATTCTTCAATATACGCAAATCAATCAATGTGATACACCATATTAACAAATTGAAGGAGAAAAACCATATGGTCATCTCAATAGATGCAGAGATAGCTTTCGACAAAATTCAACACCCATTTATGATAAAAACCCTGCAGAAAGTAGGCATAAAGGGAACGTTCCTCAACATAATAAAGGCCATATATGACAAACCCACAGCCAACATCGTCCTCAATGGTGAAAAACTGAAACCATTTCCACTAAGATCAGGAAAAAGACAAGATTGCCCATTCTCACCACTCTTATTCAACATAGTTTTGGAAGTTTTAGCCACGGCAATCAGAGAAGAAAAGGAAATAAAAGGAATCCAAATTGGAAAAGGAGAAGTAAAGCTGTCACTGTTTGCAGATGACATGATACTATATATAGAGAATACTAAAGATGCTACCAGAAAACTACTAGAGCTAATCAATGAATTTGGTAAAGTAGCGGGATACAAAATTAATGCACAAAAATCTCTGGCATTCCTATACACTAATGATGAAAAATCTGAAAGTGAAATTAAGAAAACACTCCCATTTACCACTGCAACAAAAAGAATAAAATATCTAGGAATAAACCTACCTAAGGAGACAAAAGACCTGTATGAAGGAAATTATAAGACACTGATGAAAGGAATTAAGGATGATACAAATAGATGGAGATATATATCATGTTCTTGGATTGGAAGAATCAACATTGTGAAAATGACTCTACTACCCAAAGCAATCTACAGATTCAATGCAATCCCTATCAAACTACCATTGGCATTTTTCACAGAACTAGAATAAAAAGTTTCACAATTTGTATGGAAACGCAAAAGACCCCAAATATCCAAAGCAATCTTGAGAATGAAAAACGGAGCTTGAGGAATCAGGCTCCCTGACTTCAGATTACACTAAAAAGCTACAGTAATCAAGACAGTATGGTACTGGCAGAAAAACAGAATGATAGATCAATGGAACAGGCTAGAAAGCTCAGAGATTACCCCACACACATATGGTCACCTTACCTTTGATAAAGGAGGCAGGAATGTACAGTGGAGAAAGGACAGCCTCGTCAATAAGTGGTGCTGGGAAAACTGGACAGCTACATGTAAAAGTATGAGATTAGAACACTCCTTAACACCATACACAAAAATAAGCTCAAAATGGGTTAAAGACTTAAATGTAAGGCCAGAAACTATCCAACTCTTAGAGGAAAACATAGGCAGAACACTCTATGACATAAATCACAGCAAGATCCTTTTTGACCCACCTCCTAGAGAAATGGAAATAAAAACAAAAATAAACAAATGGGACCTAATGAAACTTCAAAGCTTTTGCACAGCAAAGGAAACCATAAACAAGACCAAAAGACAACCCTCAGAATGGGAAAAAATATTTGCAAATGAAGCAACTGACAAAGGATTAATCTCCAAAATTTATAAGCAGCCCATGCAGCTCAATATCAAAAAAACAAACAACCCAATCTTAAAATGGGCAGAAGACCTAAATAGACATTTCTCCAAAGAAGATATACAGATTGCCCACAAACACATGAAAGAATGCTCAACATCACTAATCATTAGAGAAATGCAAATCAAAACTACAATTAAAAAAAAAAAAAAAACTACAATGAGATATCATCTCACACCAGTCAGAATGGCCATCATCAAAAATCTAGAAACAATAAATGCCGGAGAGGGTGTGGAGAAAAGGGAACACTCTTGCACTGCTGGTGGGAATGTGAATTGGTACAGCCACTATGGAGAACAGTATGGAGGTTACTTAAAAAACTGCAAATAGTACTACCATATGACCCAGCAATCCCACTACTGGGCATATACCCTGAGAAAACCATGATTCAAAAAGAGTCATGGGGATTCCCTGGTGGCGCAGTGGTTGAGAGTCCGCCTGCCGATGCAGGGGACATGGGTTCATGCCCCGGTCCGGGAGGATCCCACATGCCACAGAGCAGCTGGGCCCGTGGGCCATGGCCACTGGTCCTGTGTGTCCGGAGCCTGTGCTCTGCAACTGGAGAGGCCACAACAGTGAGAGGCCCACATATTGCAAAAAAAAAAAAAAAGAGTCATGTACTAAAATGTTCATTGCAGCTCTATTTACAATAGCCCGGAGATGGAAACAACCTAAGTGTCCATCATCGGATGAATGGATAAAGAAGATGTGGCACGTACATACAATAGAATATTACTCAGCCATAAAAAGAAATGAAATTGTGCTATTTGTAATGAGGTGGATTGACCTAGAGTCTGTCATACAGAGTGAGGTAAGTCAGAAAGAGAAAACCAAATACCGTATGCTAACACATATATATGGAATTTAAGAAAAAACAATGTCATGAAGAACCTAGGGGTAAGACAGGAATAAAGACACAGACCTACTAGAGAATGGATTTGAGGATATGGGGAGGGGGAAGGGTAAGCTGTGACAAAGCGAGAGAGTGGCAAGGACATATATACACTACCAAACGTAAAGTAGATAGCTAGTGGGAAGCAGCCGCATAGCACAGGGAGATCAGCTTGGTGCTTTGTGACCACCTAGAGGGGTGGGATAGGGAGGGTGGGAGGGAGGGAGACGCAAGAGGGAAGTGATATGGGAACATATGTATATGTATAACTGATTCACTTTGTTATAAAGCAGAAACTAACACACCATTGTAAAGCAATTATACTCCAATAAAGATGTTAAAAAAAAAAAAGTACCAGACTCACAGATATAGAGAACAAACTAGTAGTTACCAACTAGTGGGAAGAGGGAAGGGGTGAGGGGAAACATAGGGGTAGGGGAGCAAGAGGTACAAACTATTATGTACAAAATAAGCACAAGAATATATTATACAACACAGGGAATATAGCCAATATTTTATAATAACTATAAATGGAGTATAACCTTTAAAAATTGTGACTCACTATGTTGTACACCTGTAACTTATGTAATATTGTACATCAATAACTATACTTCAATAAAACTATACTTCAACAAAAGATTAAAAAAATTCCTAAATTAATGAAAGCCTGCTGAAAAAAATTTAAAGAAGCTTGGTAACTACATTCTATTTCATGATTTTAACTAAATTGTGTTGTGTTACAAAAATCAAATATAGCGTTTAATGTATTTTTTCCTTTTTCCTTAGGTAATGTTCTAAGAAAAATAAGTTTCTAGAGAAAAACTTTAAATGTGATGGTAAATATAAAGAGCTACTTTCTAAGGTCAGAGATTTGTTACTGTACAAAATGGTGACATAAGCAAAATTTGTTCAGGAACATGCACATACCTTTTACTTATTCTTTTGAAGGTGGAAAGGAGGGGATCCTGTCTGTTGTCTCAGAACCTTGGACACAGTACCAACCCCAGCCTCAACCTGGGCAAGGAAGATGCCCTAAACAAATTAGGACTGGGGATGCCAACTGCACATTTCACATATGAGGCAACTAAGACACAAAAAGGACAAGGTATTTGTTCAGTTTCCAGAGAGACCAAGTGAGAAAGTGGTACAAGTCTGCTGATTAATATTCAGCTCATGGGGCATGTTGCAATTCTAATACTAAAACTACTGTTATAGCCAAGAAGTCACAAAAATTATTCTTGACTGACTATGAGTCAAGGAAGGTAAGTGCCCTATTTTTTCATTAATATAATATGAAAACATAGTTAACTTTGTAAGGCCCTATTGAAGGGTGACACCTTTAGAATTCAGCTTATATATGGTCTCCTCAAGCAAGCTTCCACACTGTCTCCCCTCAACCTAGCCCAGTTTAGGTTCCCCTCCCACATGCTTCCATAGTTCCCTTTTTCTATCATTGTACTTTCCCTACTTTGATTGCCTTATGTCTTGCTTGTCTCCTCCAGTGAACTCTAAGCTCTTTGAATACAGACATCATACACACGCATCTCTATGCCCTAAATTATATTATTGCTTAGAATAAAATAGGTGCCCAGTCAATGCTTATTTTCTAAGTGAAGGAGTGAATGACCATTCATGGTTCCAAGATCCTATTTCTACTGTAACCAGAAGACCTGCTCACACCTTGCTCTCAAGGCAAGCAAGATTTTAGCTAATATAGGTTACCGTGCTTTTCCTTTTAAGGATATTTGAGTTTTCATTGGGGACACATCAGAGTCTATAACAAAATTCTGGTAATGGACTTTTGGTAATTGTAATAGACAATCAGGGATATATTTTTTTAAACAGAGAGACTCTCCATATCACATCATGTATGCAGCTCACATCATAAAGCTAGTCCAGACTTGGTGTTATGTAGAGATGTACAGATATGTGTGTTTGCAGGGAGATCCAATGGGTCTGATGAATGCTAAGGTACATGAAACCATACTGCTGCAATTGAACTTGACTAGATTAAACTTACTTTTGGCTTGCTTTGCAATGTGTCTGGCACGAGATGAAGTGAAAGAGAGAAGTGGTACAGTGGCTAGTTATAACCTTAGTAAGCATGTGTCTCATGGTTTCCGAGACATCCACTTTTTGCTATTTTTATTCTCACCTGGTAATGATTCCAAATGTATGACATTTGAAAAAGACATAAATCATTAGTTCCCAGTTAGAACAGCAATTGTAAACCAGGCAATGTGTTTGGCATTTTCCAAAATGCTTTATTGGAATGATCAAGGGGTTGAAAGGCTAGAGTTAGGTATAATGATCATTTTCTTTAAATGGGAGAGGGTCATGATGAAAGTTCCTTTTTATCAGTAATTAGAGTTCTATAGCAGCAACATGTCCTAATTATGATATTTAGACCATTAGCAAATGAACAATGTTATTTAGATTCTGCTACGGAAAATTACCCCAGGCCATGTGGCGTCTTATGAAGTGATTGTGTATAAAGCTATTTGTGGTCTACATCTCACGCACTTACCTAACCCATCTCACATACACGCTCCATCTGGACTCATTTATTAAGGGCACTTTAGTGTTCAACACAGAACTTGAAAAGTGGCATCACAATGGGCTTGGAGATGAAAACGAACATCTCTGTATCTTATTAAATTTTGCACGACAAGGAAAACATTATGGATGGTGAGATACAGTGAAACTCTGGTATCTAATGAGCAATAAACATTTATGAATGATCACAATTCCCTCTGAATTATTCTTTCAGAAACATGGGCAATGAAATCAGAAGGATCTAGAATCAGAAATTATAAAATATCTAGTGATTACTTCAGAATAATTTGACCTAGCATAATGTTTAGGGTAACTTACCAGACATATTCATGCATCATTCACATTCACTGTGTCAGAAACCATAACAGGCATTAAGGACCGGAAGACTCCTGCCCTATAGATGCTTTGATCTAGATGAGTCTGAAACGTATAACAAAAATTTCTACCCAGCGGACTATGAAGATTGATTGTTGGTACAGTTACCCAGAGTATTTTGCACTTTTTGAGAGTGAGAAAGAAATAATACTGATTTCATGTTCCCACAAACACAGCTAGATGTTAAACATTAAAGGAATTTCCTTGGTCTGACTTGGATTGTTAGTCCAGCAAGGCTTGCCGCAGGCTGCCAATCTAGTGTTGCCCGACCCAAGGGCAGCTCAGTCACTCTGGTCACAGAACAACAGTACTTCAGAGTTAAGAGCTCTTTTGTTCCAGGAAATTTTGCCAATTATTCAATCTAAGGTTTCATTTGCTTAATGACTTCCTCATTTTACCATCTAATGTGCTTCCTCATTCCTTTATCTTTTTGCTTTTTATTTCTTTTAGTTATTCTTTGGTCTAGCTATGGTTAATTTAATCTTTCCTCTTAAATAAATGCCTCTAACCCCTGAAGGCACAAGGCCAAAGGCCAAATGACTTTAACTGCCAATGTATGAA
Source organism: Lagenorhynchus albirostris (assembly GCF_949774975.1). Taxonomy (NCBI): domain Eukaryota; kingdom Metazoa; phylum Chordata; class Mammalia; order Artiodactyla; family Delphinidae; genus Lagenorhynchus; species Lagenorhynchus albirostris. The sequence goes on along the minus strand of NC_083097.1, from coordinate 36,940,634 downwards.
AACTCGCAAAGCTTGGTGAGGTGGGTGTCATTACTGGGGGCACAGAAATGGAGGGGGGATGTCTATACTGTCAGTCAGAGTAAAGTGTCAACTCGAAGCTGCAAACATTCAAAATGAAGTCCTTTTATTAGGGGTAGTAGAACTTTTAAAGGTCTTCCCTTTCTTGTTTATTTAGGCATTTCGTCCCATTAATTGGGTTGGAGGGATGAAGAGTTTATAGGAACAAGTTCAATACGCACAAAGGGGAGTTAACCACCCCTGGGTAATGTGTGGCCATTTGGAGCTGTCAGAGAGAATGTGTTTTGTGGAAACTACCTGAACTCTTTTCTATAAAATGTTTAAGAGAATTTGTGCATAATATAAAAATACTTTAAAAGTTTGACTAAGCAGATTATTTCCTAATTTGCAGTAAGACATATAAAGCAATGGAAGAAATCTTAGAGACTTTAAACATATCAATATGTGCCCATTGCTCCTTTGTCAAATCTGTGATTTTCTTTTTGTCAAAATCAACATCAGATACATAACAGTAATAATGTTATAAATGTTAGTTAAATGGGATAATTTTTACTTATATTCATCACAATTTTCTTCTTTTAATTATTTGTGGGTTTTGTGTCCCATGAATTGTAACCTTATTTTGCCAGTCTTCTTTCTTTTAAGTCTTAATTTTAAGCCTCCTTTTCATTTCTTTCCAATATCTTCAGGTTTTGTTATTGGAATTTATACTTTATGCTCTTTTTGTCACTTATTCAATTTTGTCTTTGTTTTGTTTTGGACATATTTCTTTACTATTTTTTGCCAGTACTTGTTGCCTTTGCAAGTGAGCTTATATTAATTTTCATTTTAAACAGCTTAAAATTTTCTGCAAAATTATTTCAGTTCTGTTTGAAAATTTATGCCTCATAAAATGATTTTTACATAAATTAAAGATTGAAAAATGTGTGGCATTAGGATATTATATCACTTTCCATACAATGAATGCACAATAATTTTGAAAATCCTACTTCTTATCTCTAAGACAATTTTTAAAGTCAATATTTCACTAGTTGGGAAGTAATTTTCATTACTTTATGCCAGTACTTCTCATACTTTATATTACACGTAATAAAAATTACGTTCTGTTAGCTGATATGCTTTGGGCCCTAGGAAATCATTTTACATAACAAGGGAGAACATTACATTTGGATACAATTGTCAGGGAAATAAGGTGGCTCTTCTCCCCCCTCTTGAGGGTCAATTATCTATCTTTTAGGCTAATAATGTTTCAGAGTATTTGGAGGAATCTATTGGTCCCTTCAATACAGCCAAATAAACATCTACCAGCAAGTGCAAGAAAGTCCTTTCAATCATTCTATTAGGTTAAACCACCTTAGATATTTAAGGATTAGTTTTCATGGAAAATACCATGTATACTGTTTCTAAATATAGACTCAAAGAAATATTATTAATGAATATTTCTAAACATCACAGATTGGACCAGATTATCATTCATCTGATGCTTTCAGATGTCTTAACAATTGATCTGAAACAGCATATATTCCATTTGGTGGTAGCAGCCATCAGAATAGCCAAAATTACTACACAGGCATATGCCAGGTCCAGTCTGGAGGTAACATATAAACATGATCATCATCAGCAAATATGGGCCAGATGTTCATCCCCTAGGAATCTATGGAAATGATTACTTATGTTATGGTATATAGTCAGTCCTGACATGAAAAAAACAAACTTAATTTAGCATAGAAGAAAGTACAAAATTTCAAATGATCCTACTGTACCTCTGGAAAAAAGAAACTATGAGATTTTCTTAAGTAGAGTTGATATTTTTGGATATTGATGCCTATTAAGTTGCTCAACAAGAGTAATCTTTCCATCTATTCCTAACTATGGTTCCTTTACTATATCGTCTGGTCTACTTCATTAGAATGGCTTAACTTAAAAGAGTGAGAACATTTTTTTAAACTTGGATATACTGTTTTTCTTAGTTACGCTAACTCATCTACTAACTGTACTAAGAGAGACACGACTAGTTATTTCTTAACTAGTCTTCCTTGTTTAAAAAAATTACTACTTTTTTGTCCACATGACTATACTCTATCACCTCAATTGGCTTCCAGACAAAACTTCATTAATAACCCTGTAGGACATGTTGTCATATTTGGGGCTATTTTTGTTTTCTTCTTGAGATGAAGGCTAGAGAATTGTCACTTTTTAAAATCCTGTTTCTGGACACAGCTGAATCTTTTATCTTATATTGAAGTAGAAGTAAAAACTCAGTACTGTAGATTAGAATATGGCTGCCTAAGTAAACGAATACGGAAACTTCTGCAGAGAGAAAGATTTTTAAACACGGTGCTTGAGTATCAAACTATACTGAATAATATGTGTTATAGTGAGATATTTCATTGAGTCATGACTGTACTACTATAGTGTATTACTCTGGGGAATTATATTAGTTAAAAATTTATTGTAAGGGCATGCATTAATTTCTCATACATCCCAATTCCATGTGTTAATCTTTCATTAGCATATTTGAAGCAAAGGTTTTCAATGATGTGGATGTGCATTGTTTATGTAAACCACAGTAAAAAGAACTTTGAGACTCAGTTCCAGAGTTTATACTTTCAGAGTCATGCCACGATATGTTCGTCACAACCCAGCTGTGCTTAAAATGTATTTCTCCTTTAGAGTCCATGTATGTAAGGCATATCTGAAGATGGCTAAGCAGGATTGGCTAGGCATTGTAATTCCTTCTCTTCATTTGAAGGCATTTTGAAATGAGTTGACAAGTATCTATGAAGTGTGTAAGTCATGATAATGGTGGATATCAAAATTGGTATGAACACACCCCTCATACAGTATCAAACTCTAGATCCTGTAGCTAATGAATCAAATGTTTTATTTTTCTTAAGCATTTTTAGTTTAAAATTAAATAAAAAGTTCTCCAGTGACAGGATAGTAATTGTTTTTCATATTCTAATGATACAATGTTTAAAAGAATTTTCAAACTAAACATTTTCTACTTAAAATTTGCTTTATAAATATTTGTCATTTTTAGCCTAATCAATCAACTAGTTATTGATGCAAAGAGCATGTTGCCAAATTCTCCCTGGGCTTGTTCTATTTATGTATATCAGAGGCTCAGTTTCTATTCAACTGTAGCTAAAAATTAGCCACAAGTCTTAAGACCACTTAAGTTAGTCATAATTAGGTATTTTGGAGAAGGTTAATTGAAAGACTCAACATTAGCACTGACATAAACTTGAATTTTTTCTTGCAATCCTTATTAGGATAATGGTATTAGATATACTTGTATTTCTCTTATGAGTTTATTTTGTGAATTTAATGTTCTTAATAAAAGAATAAAGTTCTACCACTCCCTCCTTTAACTCTCATCTCAACTCTTGATGTCCCTAAGAAGTGTCATTTAAGTTTTTGGGCTTACATTTATTTATCTGAGCACCCTGTATTAGATATTTCTTTTACAATCTCCCTTACTTTCTTTTTGTAGCATGTAGTAAACTAGAGGGCATGTAATGTTGTACAAAACTACTATTTGAATTGAGATAGAGTTTTGACGTCTTAATGGGTTCTCATAAACCAGCGAATTTTCATATACATATATATGTATACACACTCATATATAAGATTTTCTGAGCGAGATAATTGACTGACCATAAAAGAGTGTGAAAAATACATATGTGTATATATATATGTGTATATATATATATATGTATATGTATATGCATTTATGCACCTATTACAATGGCCAAAATTCAGAACACTATCAAAACCAAATGCTGGCAAAAATTTGGAGCAACACGAGCTCTCGTTCATTGCTGGTAGGAATGCAAAATAATGCAGCCACTTTGGAACACAGTTTGGAGGTTTCTTACAAAACTAAACCTACTCTTACCATATGATCCAGCAATCACACTCTTTGGTATTTACCCAAAGGAGCTGAAAACATGTCCACAAAAAAAACCTGCACACAGATATTTACAGCAACTTTATTCATAATTGCCCGAACATGGAAGCAACCAAGAAGTCTTTCAGTGAGTGGTACATCCAGACAATGGAATGTTATTTAGTGCAAAAAAGAAATGAGCTATCAAGCCATGAAAAGATATGGATGAAATTTAGATGCATTACTAAGTAAAAGATGCCAATCTGAAAAGGTTACATACTGTGTGATTTCAACTATATTACATTCTGGAAAAGGCAAAACTATGGAGACAATAAAAAGATCAGTGGTTGGCCAGGGTGAGGAAAAAGAGAGAGATGAATAGGCAGAGCACGAAGGATTTTTAGGGCAGTGAAAATATTCCCTATGATATTAAATTAATGGGTATATATTATTATACATTTGTCAAAATGCATAGAATGTACAACACCAAGAAATAAACCTTAACGTAAACTATGGAGTTTGGATGATTATGATGTATCAATGTACGCTCATCCTTGGTAAATAATGGGGCTTTAAACTGTTTCAGGCTGCTTAGAATAAAAACCTAAGTCTCCCGCCCTGCTGAAAATCCTCTGAGTTCTGCAGTGAACAGTAGAAATGTTCACAAACATTTTCACTCTTCTCTTCTGAGCACACAGTAGAATTGCTCTGCCCCACTTGCTTTGAAGTGTGTGCAGCCATAACATGTGTTTTGGCCAAAATAGTTTGACCAGAAGTGATGTGACAGGAGTTTTCAAGCCAATGTGCAATTTGCCATATTTTCTTCCCACTGCTTCAGTGATTTTGAAAGCACATGTCAAAAATGACTCCAGGGCTTCCCTGGTGGCGCAGTGGTTGGGAGTCTGCCTGCCGATGCAGGGGACACGTGTTCAAGCCCTGGTCTGGGAGGATCCCACGTGCCGCGGAGCAACTGGGCCCATGAGCCACAATTACTGAGCCTGCGCGTCTGGAGCCTGTGCTCCGCAATGGGAGAGGCCGCGACGGTGGGAGGCCCGCGCACCATGATGAAGAGTGGCCCCTGCTTGCCACAACTGGAGAGGGCCCTCACACAGAAGTGAAGACCCAACTCAGCCATAAATAAATTAATTAATTAATTTTAAAAAAAAGAGGTAGAAACTTTATAAAGTTTTACCATAACTTTATAAAGTTATGGTAAAAACTTTAAAAAAAAATGACTCCATTGGTCCAATTCTTTGAGTAGATGTGGTGAACAAAGTCCTTGACCAACCCGCATTAGACATGTAGCATGAGAAAGTAACACATATTTTTCTCTATATAAGCAACTAAGCTTCTGGAGGTTACATATTTTTTGACAACAATATAACCTGCCATGACATATCCTAATACAATTATTGAATATATTTTTATTAATTTACATCTTGCTTAATTATATAGAGTTTGTATGTTTCTTACAACCTGACTTCTAATGAGTGACCTCAGACTAGGTGAAACTTTGAGGGACAAAGTGGATGCTGACATAAGAGAGTATGATGGCCCTGAAGAGTGCAAGGCCTATCGGGGGTGAGGAAAGGGACGAGTTGCTTCTAAACACATGCATGGCTTAAAGAAAAGAAAATGATTGACAAAAGTCTCAAAATCTTGATTTCAGCCCAAATACCAGGGTTTTTATACAAGCATACTAAAATATTGTCTTTTGTCTAGAGTCCTCAGGGTTGCAACTGCCAAAACCAAACAAAATTTGATTGTTCAGGTTGCCAGATTATCATACTAATTGAATTCACTGGGTCTTTGACCTGGGGGAAAACTGGGATTCTGAAAACTGGAATGGGAATTTATAGGAGGAAAACACTGGAATTGGGTCCTCCTCCTTGTTGTTAGGTCTTATTGGAGGGCACTGAGTTCCCTGACGGAAGGATCATACCAGGTACCCGTGACTCCTCACGTAGTCCCCAGACCTATAACCAGAATCAGAGTCAAGAATATTTGGGTAGGGAAATCACACACACACACACACACACACACACACACACACACACACCCTTGGCATAGAAAGCTTATAAGATATTGATAATTTGTATGATTTATATGGACATAGATGTGGAGAAAATGTGCAAGAATGGAAAATTCTAGATCTAAGAGGGAAAGGAATAATTTTAGAATGGGTTACATCAATCAATAGACACTCAGTTACCAAGCTGATTCTTGGTTCACTGTGTCAGCTTGAGCAGTTGAGTGTGGGTTTTTTTTTTTTCAGTTTGGTTAACTTTACACTGAACTCAAATTCTTTGGCATAATGTAGACGAAAGAATCTAAAGGCTCATGGATTAGCAAATGTTAAAGAAGTTTGAACACACTGAATGGCTCAACTGCTGCCTGACTATGCTCTCTGAAGGGCCCAGTAAACATTCACTACTCCAAGGTTTTGAGAAATATTCTAGGGAATGGAGTCCCCACATCTCTAAAAGGTACTTCAGGGGGTTGCACTCTGGAGAAAAGTAATGCTTGTGCAAGATACTGCAGTCAAGGGCTCCCTGACTTCAGCGTGATACTGGATCCCAGGATGTCAGAAGGTAAGAAATGGTGCATCACTGTTGGACTAATCAGGTCATAGTGACTATAAACAGCAGTAATATGAGCAAAGGGATCAGAATGGTGTGTTCCATAAAGCATTTTGTGGTGACATATTGATCATAGGGTCCTTGATATGAACACAGAACTGCATAAACCCTAGACCTCATGAGTAGAGGCCTTACTTAAGCCACCACAATTTATAACATATCCTCACCCGATTTTTAGAGCTGGGTCAGTACAAATATCTCATGACCCTTCAACCAAGGGAGGGATAGATAATTTTGTTTGGAATCTGTTATATCAGAAGTACATACTCTGACTCTACCTCTTAATGTTTTCCCAAAGAGAATTGTGTCTATTTATTAGAATAACTGCATCTTTGGAAAAGATAATTTCCATAACTTTCAGGAGTTCTTGGACACTTGGTTCAAGGTAGATCCTGGAATAAAGCCAGAATATCACTGTACCTGTCATAAAGGGGTTTATGGGAGTCAAGACCCAAGTCCATCTTATATTAGGCTCAGTGAAGCCCCTACATTTTATTCCCTAGTTTCCAAATGGAATTAATATTCTAAACAACTGACAGAATTCCCACCTTTACTCATAGAGTAAAGATTAACATGATAGAAAATGCTAAAGGGAAACCCCAGAACCTCCCCATCCCATACCAAAATAGTAAAACAAAAACAATACTGCAGCTCAGAGAGAACAGTAGAGATCGATCCTGCTATCAAAGACTTAAAAGGTTAAGAGATGATGATTTTTGTTGTGTCCACATTGAACTTTCCTCTTTGACTGATACCAAAAATAGCAGTTAAATTATCTTTAGTTTAAGCAGTAATTCTGATTGCAACTGCAGTTCCAGATGTGGTTCCTTTCTTGGGTCCTATCAATACAAACCGAGCAACTAGTATAATCTGGAAGTTTTATACATATATATGTAATTTTTACCTGTCATGGACAGAAGTACATCTTCAATGTCTTGCAAAAGACGTGCTATCTCCAGTTATAGACCACAATTTAATTTGCAGGGAATTTAATCATCTGACTATCCCTCTGAATATCATCTTGGCCCACTACTTTGACAAAATCACACTGTTAGTTACCAGGGGAGTAGAAGTTTGTTGGTGCTTTGCTAGAAGACAGTAGATAAATTCATGAAAATGTGTTATCCTGACACCTTGGTGAAGTTTCCAGAGACCCACGGATTATAACATGTGGAGGTATGTACACCCTACAAAATGGCAGAGCAATAGCTGAACTCTGCGTTCCCTCCCACTAAGTAGGGATATAGTATTTGGTGAGCCTTCCTGGATTTAGAGGCAACAAACAAATCTGTTTATTGTAAGACCCAAAAGTTTTACAGCTTTAAGTGGGGGCCAAAGAAGACCCTTGCCATGTGGCTCCAGTGAAACCAGTGATTCACGAAATGTCTGTGGGATGCTGTATGGAGCCATCAGAAAACCCTGATAAGGGACCTTCAGTGGAGACCCCCTAATGGGGGTCTAATGCTCCGGCCTCTGCCAAAGATGCCGTAGATTGGAATATAAAGTTAATTGCACCCCCAAAGAGGAATATAACAAAATTCATTCTGAAGATGAGGATAGATATGATGATAGAAATTCTGCCCCATCTCCACAGGCAAAGCAATCAAGCCTCATTCTTCAGGGGCAAGCGTGTATGTCCCTTTTTGGGGTAGGGCTGACTTCTATCTATGATGGGAACAGCAGAGGAGATCTGTGGCCAACCGCCACCCAGACTGATATGTTCTGCAACATTGTCTTGGAGTTTTTCCTGGCTGTGTGGCCTCTCTTTGGTCATCTTGCAAACTCTGTGAACTATCCAATTCTTTTAGCATAAATCATTTTCTGCCAAATATGTCCAGAGTTGGTTTCTTTTGCTTATGACTTAGACTGGCTGATCACTTAATATGTTATTAAAATGCTGAGAATACTCTGGAAAAAAAAGTTGGCTTATAATATCTACTAGTATGCACATTAGGTGGAAAAATAACTCTGGAAAAACTAGGACTGTTGAAAACATTAATGGGCCAATAGATTTCAAACTATAAAGTTTAAGCCACTCTAAGGAGTTCTCATAAAACTATGAACCATTAGTCTTATAAGGTGAAATCAATAATAGTAAATTGCTAATCCCCCTGAATAAAATCTGACCCCTTCTCAAGACACGTAAAGCAGAGATTTAGCTTTTATTTATTTTATTTTTATTTATGTTTGGCTGCGTTGGGTCTTTGTTACTGCGCGTGGGCTTTCTCTAGTTGCGGAGAGCGGGTCTACTCTTCATTGTAGTGCGCGGGCTTCTCATTGCAGTGGCTCCTCTTGTTGCGGAGCACAGGCTCTAGGAGTGCCGGCTTCAGTAGTTGTGGCGCACGGGCTTTAGTTGCTCCGCGGCATGTGGGATCTTCCCAGACCAGGCTTGAACCTCTGTCCCCTGCATTAGCAGGAGGATTCTTAACCACTGCGCCACCAGGGAAGCCCTGGCTTTTATTTTTTATGTTTTTAAATCATGTGTCTTCCCTGCTTAGAAAGGTACAATGACTCCCTAATAAAAGATTTGCAGTTTATTACAAGTTTTAACACCTCGTTGTTTTTTGTTTGGCTTCATAACATTTTCTGCACACATTTTCTAGAGGCACTCAATAAAAGTAATATTGTTTTCAAATTTTCCCGACACTTGCTAAAGCTTAAAAACAGAACTAGAAAAAAAAGCTGTGCTTCTATCAACTGGTCCTTCATCACTTAAACAGTTAATTCTTAGTAAGTTAACTCAGATTAGACTTTAGCCAAGCAAACATGTTTAACATCACTTACATACAGGTACATGTGTTTCTCTATTACCCCATCACATACCATGGCACCCATATAAAATTCCTTTATTTTTCACTCTTTAAACTATGATCTTTGATTTTAAAACACTAATCACACACTTTCTGGATAAATAGTGCTTACCAGGAATGCATCTTTCCTTCAGGACTACTGTCATCATGGGACATCTGTGGTATAAAGAAAAAAAGGATTGAATTAATAATCAAGTTTTCTTGATTTTATTCATTATTCACTCATTCATTCATTCATCCAACCAACATTTGTTGAAGGCATTATGCATACTAAGCACTTTCCCGGGTGCTAGAGGTGTATAGGTGAGTACCTGACTTCAAGGTGCTGATCCAATAGAAGTATGAGTCCTACCTTTACCAGGTATTAATTGTGAAATCTTACAAAAGTCATTTTGTTTTTCTGAATCTCATTTTATTTTCCTATAAAAAAGGCAAGAGTAGGGTTTATGGGGTTATCACTGATTAGAGATGTGAATATAATTGGACATAGCAACATACTGAGGTGGGATTCAGAGTTGACTACATCTCCTCTGTTTGCATCTATTAACTTACATCAGGAATTCATATAGTATATCAGTTAAAGAATGAGGATTTGACTACCTAGGCTTGAGTTTCAGCTTCTCCACTTATTAGGTGAATGAACATGGGCAAGTGTCTTAATCTCCCTGTGCATTCACTATCCCCTAAAGATAATGAAGATAGTAATATTTGTGACATTTAGTGAAATAGTCCCTGTAAATCACTGCGCTCTGTGCCTAGTACTTTGTGTACACTCAATAATAAAGATGATGATGATGATACGAGATTTTTTTTTTAGAGAAGAGGGATGAGTATTTTTGCTGGGGCAGTGGTCTAGGGAAAGATGGGGGGCAAGGGTATAGGATGGAGGATCATAGATAAGTATAATCCTCTTGTGTGACCCTATCAAAAGGAGCAGCAGATGTTGAGGAATAGGGGCCAGATCAGAAGTAGAAGGACATAAAGACACATGTCACACAGTGACCTTGGCTGAGAGTCTGGACTGAGGGGGAGACATTTTTGGGGGAACTCCTCAAAATAGCTGGAGTATATATTTTCAATGGAATTAAAGCATTACATGAGCAGATGGGCACAAGATGAGAAACTTGTGGTTTGGGGAATTAACATGATTTAATATTAGTATGATTTAATTTGAACCACAGGTAAGGCCTGATATTATTTGGTTTAAATAAAAAGGAACATTTATACAATAAAATGTTAAATTTTTATATGTTATAATTACTATATATGCTCATTTCTATATTTCTTTTAACACATTCTTAATCCTTTTTTATGTGCATTCTTAATTATTTTGTGAACCCATTAGCTAGTCTCCTTTTTGAGAGGAAGGAAAAATAAAAGAGTGTGTTTTAGTTTCCTACTAGAGTACTAAAAACTGCTCCCTTGACAATGATCAATATATATTAACTGATTTATTTCAGAAAAGATTTAAGGCAATTTATAAATATACCTGCAGAACCAATTAAGTGAAGAAGTTTAATGTGAAAAAGAAAACACAGGCAAGAAAATTAAATTAAAATTAAGATAAAGATTGTACCCAAAATTTCTTGTATATTTCCTAGGGTTATGTTATACATTTGATTGTATGCTTTACAGTAGCCAAGATAAAACTGCAATCTTGATCAGTTATATGCATCAACATCCACAAAATCAAAACTAATTTTCCTGAAGACATATAATTAATCCTTCTATTAAAACCTGAGGGAAACTTCTTCCATAAAAATGAGGCCATGCTGTATAGTGAGCATCATCCATATTGTAAATATGATGATGAGATTCTTAGAGATGTTTATTCTAAGTTTAAGCATAGGCTGAGGGATAATATGAAAGCCAAGATTACTAAATTCTAGTCTTTGAGGGACCAAAAAATGTTGCATGTGTCTCAACTCCCTGCAAGTCTGGCTTCATCCCAGGATGTCATTTAGAATGTTTAGAGCAATCAGGCAATCTTTAGGAATGTCTTAGTTTACAATCAGGACTATTAAATTTTGTCAGAAAAAATTTCAGGTTATAGTCCTCTACAGTGCCCTAGAAAGTTGAGGTAATTGTCAAGTATATTCCAATAAAAGAACAACAGTAACATCAACAAAAATGTCACTGTTATCTTAATTAAGATCTTTTCGATTAGGGTTTTATCAGGCAGAATGCTGTGAAGGCCCTACAATTACTGCCTACAGTCACTTTCAGTTTAATCTCTTCCACTTAAATGTGGGTAGGGTATGTGAATATGATGGCTATCACTCCTGTGATTAGGTTATGTAACTTGGCAGGCAAAGGTGAAAAGATTTGCATTAAGTCTGTAAATAGGTGATGTTAATATGATCAAAAGGAAGATAATTCTGGGTGAGTCTCAAGCAAGCTTTTTTTTAAAGGACTCAGAGTACTACTTGGTAATGTATATATGTCCATGCCACTCTCTCACTTTGTCCCAGCTTACCCTTCCCCCTCCCCATGTCCTCAAGTCCATTCTCTAGCAGTTCTGTGTCTTTATTCCCATCCTGCCCCTAGGTTCTTCATGACCATTTTTTTTTTTTTAGATTCCATATATATGTGTTACCATACGGTATTTGTTTTTCTCTTTCTGACTTACTTCACTCTGTATGACAGATTCTAGGTCCATCCACCTTACTGTAAATAACTCAATTTCATTTCTTTTTATGGCTGATCTGCTCCGTGCTTTGTGACCACCTAGAGGGGTGGGATAGGGAGGGTGGGAGGGAGGGAGATGCAAGAGGGAAGAGATATGGGGATATATGTATATGTATAGCTGATTCACTTTGTTATGAAGCAGAAACTAACACACCGTTGTAAAGCAATTATACTCCAATAAAGATGTTAAAAAAAAAAAAGACTCAGAGTAACAGCTGCAGACCAAGAAACTGCTTTCCTTGGCCATGAAGAAGCAGTTTTCCCTTTTGTGCATCTTGTACATGAAGGTGGCCTGTAGGAGATGAGAACAATCCCTGGCTAACAGCCAGAAAGAAAACAGGAACCTCAGTCCTACAACCACAAGAAGCTGAATTTTGTCAACAACTTGAATGAGCTTGGAAAGGCACTTCCCCAGTTAAGACTCCAAGTGAGAACATAGCCCACCCATTGATTTCAGTTTTCTAAGACCTCTCAATCAGAGAACACAGTTGGACTATGGTCATACTTTCATCTTCCAGATCTCTGAGATGATAGGTAGGTACAGTTTTGTGGTAATTTGTTACACAATAAACACAAATACAAGGGTATTTAAACCAAAATAATAACTAAACAGAAACTCCCCACCCTCTCTTATATGAGAAAAAAAAAGCTTATCTCCAAATTTATTTAGATACATTACTAATCAAAATCTGATATAAATTATAAACAATAGGCTAACAGAAGATTAAATGATTGTTAAGCAATTATGTTTTTAAATTTTCAAATAATATATCCTTGAAATAAATTGATAGAAGGTTCAGAGATGTGGCAATGATAAAATACTTTAGATGCTTCCAAGCTTTGAAAATTAAAACAACACAGCAGAGGGACCTTCTGAGGTTTCTGTTTAGATACTGTGGATTTCAGCAATTTCTATCTCTAATAACTTCTTGGAAAGAGTGAAACATAGATTAAAAAAAAAGAATGAGGAGTTATTAGATGTCAAACATTTTAAGAAATCTGTTGACCTGATTTAGGGTGTAAGCAAAGCATAATATGATGTATAAAAGTACATTTAGATGCATGCAATGAACGTAGTTAGTGATAACAGTTTGAATATTTTGAAGGATTTCTATGGGGAGAATAGCCAGGAAGAATGAGGATAATTAGGAAGTAGTTCTCTGAAATATCCCAGGGTTATTTTTTCAAAGGCAGGGTTAGGGGGAGAATAATCTGGTGTCAAGAAAAATAGCAGTAGTGGCTCGATGCAAAAGCCAGACTGACTCAGCCAAATTGTTGAGTAAATGTTGATCAGAATGAGACTTTTATTCATAATGGTTAATAAGTACCTAATTAAATCAGTTAGGAGGATCTATTGACCCTAGAACTCCCTCCGGCTTTGTATAACCTCTTGCCTGGTCTTTGGGAGGATGCAGCTTTGCCCTATGGACAGCGGTCAAATGTTAATGGGCCATATGCACTGATGAGTAATGCTTCCTATAATAAGGAGGCTGCCCGGAATACATACAAACACAAACAAACCCTTTGGTTGCAGGGAATCTGAAAATGTGATTGCAAGCATTTGCTCCCTCTAACAATAAAAACCTTGTAATGGGGCCCTGCACCATGGTCCCCTTGAGCTGGCTAGGCTGCTTGCGGCTTTGGGCCTTACTCTACTCTGACAGCTAATATACACATGCTAATGCAGTTACAGAAAGAAAGGGAATTCAGAGGAGAGACATGATACAAGGTGATCAAGCCCAAAACAAGGGAAAAAAGAAGTAAAGACAGGGTTTAAGGCACATTTTCTTTCAGACTTCTAGATGCAACAGTCCTCTTGACAAGAGGGAATTAGAATGTTATGACCATGTATTTTCTGCTAAAAAAAAAAATCAAACCTATATTATACTTTTAATAATTAATCAGTTTAAGTCTTCCACTGCGTGAAAATTGGCAGCAGAACTGTTTTCACAAAGCTACATATGAATCACGTGTTAATTTTCTTTTTTTGCGGTACGCGGACCTCCCACTGCTGTGGCCTCTCCCGTCGCGGGGCACAGGCTCTGGACGCACAGGCTCAGCGGCCATGGTTCACGGGCCCAGCCGCTCCGCGGCATGTGGGATCCTCCCCGACCGGGACACGAACCCGTGTCCCCTGTATCAGCAGGCAGACTCTCATCCACTGCGCCACCAGGGAAGCCCACGTGTTAATATTTTTAAGCAATAATTATTTTTATCGTGGAAAGGGTTGATTGAATCTCTAAGGGCTAATTCCTTTTGATGTGGTAAAGATTTTTACAGTAATTTCTCATTTTTTCTCATAGAAACCTTATGAGGTAAATATGACTAGAATCATTATTTTTATTTGAAAGACAGGAAAATTTGACTTAAGCACTTAAGAAACAGCTGAGGTGGTATGGAGAAGCTAGTGAGAGAAGCTAGATTTGCTCCCAAGACAATACTTTTTTGTCACAGGGTGACATTTTCTTGCTTAAAAAAATATAAATCATTATTACTATGGTCAAGAGAAAGCCATTTCACTGGAACATTATTAATTTCATTTCTAACTATAATACTGTGATATTGGCGATAAAGCAATTTAGCTTTGTTAGGTGCAGTAGAAAAAAAGTACAGGCAGTGAAAGCCATTCTGTAATTAACAGTCATAGATTTCTGACTTATTCTCCACCTCTTGCCAAGCACAATTAACTCTTCAGCATACTGAGTTTTAGTGAAACAAATAGCCTCTTTAATGTAGAGTGCTTATTTGACAAACTGAATGACAATACAGTGAAATACACTGAAACAGTATAGTTGATTTTGACATTTGCAGATTTTTGATACTTACTTTTGACTATGAGTGAGCTTGAAGATATATGATGTGGAATTTCTAATTTCATCAGGTAGCCTTTTGTATCATCTGCATGGATAACCTGGTAAAGGAGTAATTGTGTCTAGTACTATATTCCATTGACCTTTTGGGATGATATAAAATCACCTTTAAGTATCTTAGGACTATTAATATAAATGCAGTTTTACAGTACTGCAGATGTGTTAAGGCATTCAATAATAATGCAAATGTTGGATAAACAAGCTTTTTCTATATTAGGGAGAAACAGAAACAATTTTAAATGTTAGTGTAAATTAAGTTTGGGGTTTTTTTAGTATGTAGCTTTAAAAACTTCACCCTATGTATTCTTTCTAGGTCACCAATAATATGTGTCTGTGTGTGCAAATCCCAAAGGCCTTTTTTTGTTGTTGTTCTCATCTCTTTGATGATTCTATATCCTCTGAAATTGGTGACTCCACCCTTCTTGAACTGCCTTACTTCACTTGCTTCTGTGAAATAATGTCCTACTTTGCTTCCTGCTTCCTTGATTAATCCTTCTTTGTTTCTTTTTCTGGCTTCTCTTTAACCACTGAGATGTCCAAGTTTCAGTTTGGGGAACTTGGTCCTCTTATATGTATTTGTTTCTCAGCTATGTTGATGACTTTCAAATCTGCATTTCCAGAATTTTCTCATCTAGTCTTTGGCTCTCTCTATTACCTTCTGATATTTTAAGATGGGTTCTCTGCAAACTCAACATGTTCAAAGGTGAACCTATGAGCTTCTTCACTTTATGTCCCTCAATCGGTTCTTACCTGGGACTGAAGATAAGTTGCCTAATTCATACCTTTCTTTGACATATGTAATTAGTAAGTAATCAAAGCGCATCCATGTTTTATTGGAATTTTTAATCCAATTTTACTTCCATCCAGATACATTTCTGCACTAGAATTATTTAGAGGAATTCCCTCTTGAAAAATCAGTGCCAGCCTGATTTTTTTTTTTTTAATTAATTAATTTATTTATTTATGGCTGTGTTGGGTCTTCGTTTCCGCGCAAGGGCTTTCTCTAGTTGTGGCAAGCAGGGGCCACTCTTCATCGCGATGCGCAGGCCTCTCACTATCGCGGCCTCTCCCGTTGCGGAGCACACGCTCCAGACGCGCAGGCTCAGTAATTGTGGCTCACGGGCCCAGTCGCTCCGCGGCACGCGGGATCTTCCCAGACCAGGGCTCGAACCCGCGTCCCCTGCATTGGCAGGCAGACTCTCAACCACTGCGCCACCAGGGAAGCCCCCAGCCTGATTTTTGACCTACCACTCTGATAAGCTTTCTCTTCTACTCAGAAACCTGCAATAGCTCCCTATTTCTTATCAAAGTAGGTTTGACCTGGGTTTAAGGCTTCCTTACCTGATCCTACCCTACCTGTCCTGCCTTCTTCTCTTTATTGTCTTGTATACACATTTCTCTTCTACCAGGAAAGACTCCTTTGTTTCCTCCAGTGAGCAGACCACTCTCATTCCTAACTCTATGTCATTGCTTTGATGGTTGACTTGCCTGGCATCCTCCTTCATCTTCTTCACCTCTGCATCTGTCATCTATCCTCCAAGTTCCAGCTCAAGTCCAACTTCCTAATTACAGTAGTACTCTGTAAATATGATCTTCTCTGATGTCGCTCAAAATTTAATATGATGTAAAGGGTATATCCTACAAGATATCACTGAATCATGTTGTTTAATATAGTTTAGTTTAGATTGGGAATCCCTGGAAGCAGGAGATATGGTTAATAAGTGATATGTCAGACACTGCCTTCTAGATTAACTTATACAAAACAGATGGTCAATCACTAATTGTTGATTGAAAACTGGTTTCTCGGATTTCCCAGTCATTCATGTTATTTCAATATCACACCTGGTCATTTGGAAAAATAAAATGGTACCTCAAAGCTTTAAGTATAAATGTAATTATGTTCTCTTGTTTAGTTAAGAACACAGCTTTCAAGTTCACCTTTGGGAAAAGAGAATAAACATTAAACCCTTGATTTTTTAATTAATGGAAATTATTTCACAAGTCTGGCCCTTAGTTTAGTCTAATTTATTAACAGGAAACACCTGAGACTAATTGCTTTCTGGTCTGCAGAATCCTGCTTTATTATTTTTTTAGACTTCTATTTAAATATACATATAGCTTTGATGAATACATAATCACTTATGGTTAGAAAATATAGCACTCTTTTTTTCTATGGCTGATTGAAATTCTTTAATTAAAGGTGATTTAAATTTGGAAATTCAAGATGTTACGAATTAAATTCTACTGTACTTAAAGGAGAAGGAAAACATTTGAAGTACTGCTCTGGGTGTTCTACAAACTATGGAAAAAAATGCTCAGTATAATCTTAATTTATTCATCAAACTGAAACTTCTTTTGTGGCTTTTGTGGCTTTATAGAAGTAAATTTGTACTTTGTACCTGTAGCTAAGTAGTTTATGTTCTTCCAGATTTCTCATAAAGTTCTTTTATTTAATGCTTCAGATTTTTTAGGCATACCTCAAAAAATCTTGAGTAGCATATATTTTATACATCAATATGAGTTCAAACAGTTGTTTTTGTTTAATTCTTGCAAATTCAACATAAGAATAGACATTCCATCGCCAAATGTTATAGGGTTTTGGTGGGGATGCTCTGGAAGCAACTCTTAGCTCTCTCATAAAGTAGAAGAGCACTCCTAATAGAATCCCCAGCTGAGGAAGAGTGAGTGTGACACATTATCTGTGGGCTGTAACCTTACATTATTTGAAGATCAAGTTGCTGCTCAGTGGAAGGGTGACATATTTGGCGGCACTTTAGGGCACTTCTCAGGACTTCCGCTTTATGTTTGGCAAGGATACACTCTAGACATACCCAGTTTTTATTTTTTTCAAGATTTGGTGGTGAGACATTGAGTGAGAAGAGGGGTGATGAAACCTGAACTTCCCTTTATAGAAGTCTTTGATAAGTCTGATGTAGAGGAACACTCTAAGGAAAATAAATTTGGAGAATTAATTATTGCTTACACTAGTAGCACACAAATACATGCTACCTGAAAAAAATTGAAAACATTAAAGATAAAGCTAAAATCCATTTTGAGAATATAATTTTCAGTTGTAGTCCCCTGTGTTCTTCCTCAGATATATAGTTATCAACTTGGTGTGTGAGCTTTTCCAATTAATTTAGGTGCATATATACGCCCTTATAGAAAATAAGTAACTTTGTTTTATAACTATACTTCTAACAATTTTATTGAGATATAATTCACATGTCATACAATTCACTCATTTAAAGTGCACAATTCCATCCTTTTTAATATGTTCACTGAGTTTTGTGTACATCACCATAACCAACACTAGAACATTGCTCCAAAAAGAAATGCTGCTCCCACTAGCTGTTACTTTCCCAATCCCCAAGCCACAAACATACCCCTCAGCACTAGGCAACCACTAATCTATCTTTATAGATTTGCCTATTCTGAATATCTCATATAAATGAAACCATATGTGATCCTTTGTGATTGGCTTCTTTCATTTAGCATAGTTTTCAAGGTTAATCCATGTTGTAGCACACATCAGCACTTTATTTCATTTTATAACTGAATAGTATTCCATTGTATGAATATACATTTTATTTATTCATTCATCAGTTGATAGGCGTTTAATTGTTTCTACTTTTTGGCTATTACTTATAATGCTGCTGTAAGCATTTGTGTACAAGTTTTTATGTGGACATACATCTCCTTTTCTCTAGCCTAAATACCTAGGAGTAGAATCACTGGGTCATAATGGTAACTCTATATTTAATCTTTTGAGGAAATGCCAGACTGTTTTCAAAAGTAGATGTTCCATTTTACATTCCCACCAGCAGTGAATGAGGATTCCAATTTCTCTTCATCCTCACCAATACTTGTTATCATAATTCTATCTTTAAAACATAACATTACATTTTTGGTTGTTTTACAATTTTCCTTTTTTTCTCAAGAATATCTGAAAGATCTAAATGTATACCTCATTTGTTTAATAACTGCAATTTCCTCCATACTATGGATATGCAATAATTTCTTTAGTCCTTCCTTCTTCCACAGACTTTCAATTTGCTTCAAATCTTTCACTGTTAAAAGTGATAATACCTATACAATGAAGATCCTTGTAAAAGAATTTTTCCTGTATATGTGAGAGTATTTCTCTAGAATCGGAAACTAGAAGTTGAATTGCTGGTACATAGAATATGCAAAATATTTTCTTTATATTATATACCAAAATAGTCAAAATATACTGTCAAATATGGCTGTTCAAAATACAGTCCTGCTGGCATCTGTTAACCATGCTTTCACCAATCTGTAACCTTATTAAACTATTTATGTTTTTGTAAATCTAATAGATTAAGGTGTATGTTATCTTAATGCGTTTCCCAGATTACCAGCTCTCAAACATCACTCATGTTTATTGGGCATTTCTTTTATGATCAGTTTTCTCTATCTCTTAGTGATATGTAGGTATTCAAATACATTTGCATATTAATCCTTCATCTGTAATATATTAGTTTGTTGCTTATCTTTTAATTTAGAAAGAAACTTTAGAAAGAAACTTTAAATTTATACATAATCAAATGTATCGACTTTCTCTTTTTTTTTGTTTTTTTGTCTAATTAAAATTATTCCTACCCTAAATTTATAAATACATTTTCTTACACTTTTTCCAATACTTTTATAACTTTCATGATCAAATCTTTGAATATCTGAGATTAATTTTACTAAAAGGTATGAAGTAGGGATCTTTTTTTTAAAAGAGACTATTCAATATAACTAAGAAAACTGTTTTGAGCAACTATGAAATGCTAGGCATAGTTCTAGGTAATGGGAATCCATTCAAAAGTATGACAAGTTGCTCCTATCAGAAAGCATACATGTTGGCCAGCATTTTTCAGTGCCATATACTGACTAGGTCGTTCTTTCTCCACGAATTTGAAAAGTAATGTTTATCACATTTTAAAGACACTCACAGGTATATATATATATATATATATATATATATATATATATATATATATGGCAGCCATGGGAACACATCACTTGGATCTGCTACAGAGACCATAGTTGATTTACAGTCCCAGCTGCCAACCCTTGGGATCTACCGCATTCCTCTGGCTAACTCCCAATCAATCCCTATCAGTGACTAAGCACAACAATGATGCTAACACAAGCTTGTTTCTGCGAGTCAAGGGAATCCTCAAATGGGCAACTTTGGCTCAAAGACTCCCCATTGCCCAGTTTGAAAATTCACTAGAAAATGTATTACAAAGGTGTTGCAGTCTGGGCTCTACCTACCAAAACTTCCTTCGTCCTTTCCTTTCACAGGCCTGCACTGCTGTACAAAGTCTTTCCCTGTCTACTCTTGCTTCTTCCACTTTATCCTTCCTATGGGTTCCCTTCCAGTAATTCTCTTGTATGTCTACTCCTTTCTTGGTGTCTGCTTCTCAGGGGATCTTGACTTACACAAATTGAATGACTAATGGCTCCGTCCTTGTCAGTACTGGCCAGAATCATGACAGATTAGCTGAGGAAGCCACTGCTTGAGGGAGTTGTAGAAAAGAATTCAGATCAGTGGGGGATAAGTTCAAGACAATAAATATGCACCTATCCCTGTCTCTGATGATTTTAAATATCCCCTTTCTATTAAATGAGGGGTTTCTCATTGTTTTGGAATTATAATTATATAATAATAATAAATAATAAAATATATTATATAATTAATACTGTCTAACCCATATACAGAGCTATTACCTGGAAGGACCCCTTCATCTCATGACGGTTGAGTGAACTTCTCTCCACCTGTATCAGGATGAGGACAGCCAGCACAAGGTCTTAAAACACAGTATGTGAACTTGGAAGTGCAATATTTTTTTCAAAGTGCAGAGAAGGGGTCCAGCTCCAGAGAGGTGGCCACCAACAATGAATGAGGAGGCAGCAGTGATTTGGGGTATGTGTCCCTCATCCCTAGGCTCAGGGTGAGATCCAGACTTCCCAGCCCCCTGACACTCATAGTAGAGGTGAAAAATAGATGTGGTAAGATATATCTAGACTCAGGGTCCTGATCGCAATTGTGTGGTCCAGGCCACTCCCTCCTTCCTTACAATGAACTTCTAAATTCTCATCAGACTGCTGAGAGCACATGGAATCTGTGAGGAACAGTTTTATTCAGAGCATGCTTAGCATAATTAGCTACAGGCAAACATCCAGCCAGCCTGTCGTGGGGGGCAAAACACTGGCCTGGTGAAATATGCCTTTGTTAAACTATTCCAGGGATCCAGCTGCTCCACGGATCATAGAATAGCTACCTTATTCCTTGCTAGGGGACCAACTTCTGTGTTGCCTGGGCAATGAAAGGAGGTCCATTTTCTAATTAAATATTGTTTGCAGGCCACCATTATAGATGGAGACTACCCTTCAATACTTGAACTGTGTTCAGGGGTATTTGTATTCGAACAACCAATGCTTCTACCTCAGTGGTGGAGTCATGACTAGGTTTTAATAAAAGAACTGGGGGTTGCCCCATTGGATAGGCCTCTTTACTATCCTAATACATCGTAAGGGAGTACAGTTATGGCATATCCTTTTCTGTCTTTTCTATGTCCTGCACCCTCTTCAAATATCTTTTAAAAAGTCATTTTGATCGTTGGTATCATTCAGTGATCTGAAACAGGGATCCACCCTTTGGTAACTTTTTTCCCTGGTTACTGTTTTCCATTTACAGGCCATTTCTGTCTGGATGATTCATTTCAAAAACTATATAATAACAAAAAACAAGGAATTCCATGGGTAATCTTATGTCATTTTCTCCCCAGTCCTTCCGTTAGCCTTCCATTCCTTAGCATTTTGAGAGTTCATTCCCTCAATTAATCTGTGATCAGCTATTCCAGTGACTGGCTATGCTGTCAGACATACTTTCCTGCTCAACAAGTAGGTCTTTCATATCCAGTCCTTTGATTCTCTTCCATAATGGCAAATTATATTGATTGTTCTTTCATATGCTATTTGTTGGATCCAATTTATTAACATTTTGCTGAAGAGTTTTGCAATATTTTTATCTGGTTTTTGTATTAGGGTAATGCTGGTCTCATAGAATAAGTTAGAAAGTGTTTGTTGTACTTCTATTTTCTAGAAGAGATTATGGAGAATTGGTATCATTTCTTCAATTCACCAGTGAACCCTCCAGTGAAACCATCTGAACTAGTACTTTTAAACTTGAAACTTAAACTTGTGGTCTAAGAACATACTTAATATGATTCCTAGTACTTTATATTTGGTAGTATGCTTTATAGCTCAGAATTTGGTATCTTGGTGAATGTGACTTTTTTTCAATCTGTTGCACTTGTTCTTTTTTTCTATATTTCCTCTCTTTTTCTACCTTTTGTGGTTTTAATTGACATTTTATATGCTTTCATTTTTTCATCTTTCTTAGCCAATCAATTATACCTCTTAAAAAATTGAGTGGTTGCACTACATTTTGAAATTTATATATTTATCTAATCTAAATCCACCTTCAAAAAAGACTATTCCATTTCACATGTAATGCTGGTATTTATAACAGAATATTCCTAATTCCTTCCTCCCATTTCTTAGAATATTGCTGTCATTTATTTCATTTATCCATATGCTATAATCATCCAAAACATTGTTAATATTTCTATTTTAAACAGTGTTGTCTTTTAGATTAAGAAAAATAAAATATTTTATTTTACTTTTATTCATTCACTTTCTGATGTTCTTCTTTTCTTTACATAGATCTGCCTTTCTGACCTATATCATTTTCATTATGTCTGAAGAATTTCCTTTAAGATTTCTTGCAGGTTATTTCTGCTGGTGGTGATGAATTCCTTTGGTTTTTGTTTGAGAAAGTATTTCTTCTTCAAATTTGATGGATAACTTTACTGAATACAGAATTTTAAATGAATTTTTGTTTGTTTTGTTTTTTTCTTTCCAACAATTGAAATATTTCACTCCATTCTCTTCTTGCTTGCAATAATTTCTGATGAGAAGCCCATTGTAATTCATATCTTTGTTCTATAGGTAAGGTTCTATACTTATACTTCTTATACCTATACTTATACCTATACTTATACCTTATACTTATACTTCTATACCTATACTTCTATAGGTAAGGTTCTATACTGTACTATAGGTAAGGTTCTCTCTGGTTTCTTTCAATATTTTCACTTTGTCTTCGGTTTTCTGCAGTTGAAAGGTGTAGATTTCTTGGTATTTACCTTGTTTCCTATTCTCTGAACTTCCTGGATCTGTAGTTTAGTGTCTGTCACTAAGCTTGGAACAGTTTTTAGCTATTATTAGTAAAAATGTTTCTTTTGCTTTAGTCTCTCATATTTTCCCTTCTTACCTCTCTTTTAATTATTAATGACCTTGTTATATTCACTTGGGTGCACATAGATAGTTATATGCAAATGAGGCAGTTTAAAAATATTTATAATTAATTTATGTTTTTTATCTTGTTGAATTTGTTAAGCATTCCAATAAACTATTACATAGAAGCAATCATGGGATACTTATATCATGAACTTAGAAAGCATAAAAAATTTCTGCTTATCACTGTCTAAAAAAACGATATAGGTGTTAAATTTCATCCTTTAAATTTATAAACATACAAATATAACTAACTGAAGAACCAAAACTAGCTATGTAGCTTTATTGGGAGGAAAAGAAAAGAGAGGTATTTTAGTTTAATCAAGCTAAATCTTAATCATTCGTAGCAAAGAATAAATTGATAATATCTAAAATTATAGATAGTAATAGAAACAATTTATTTAGAGGAAGAAAGATACCTATTGAAATAAAAAACAGCAACGGTCCTTAGAAGAAGTATGGGCAAAGACTTTTAAAATAAATATTCTTAAAAAAAAAAAGAAATATTCAAAGAGCCAATTGGTTAAAAATTCATATGCCTGCATGTATTACTTCAATCAAAAGTTTTAAAAATTAAGCTTTCCTACAGTAAATTCAGTGTAGCTAAATTTACATACTATGTCTATCACTATTTTCCCAGTTACAATTCTAAGAATTGAATTTTTATGTAAAGGGTATATATAATATTTTCACATTATTACTAAAGTGTCTTCAAAAGAATTTATTTTTTCCATGATTCTTCTTTACATCTTTCCCTTTCAACTATTGTTCATAAAGTTTTTGTAGTTGTGAGAAAATGGCTAGAATAAACTACAAATAAATATTTTTATAGTATATATCAAAAATCTAATAAAAACTACATTACAGAGAAATAATCATTAAATATCTAAGATTAGTTCACACAAAAAAGATAAGTTCCTGACAATCATATAAATATAGCTTATTTTTCTGTTCTGACACCTAGGAAAGATTTCTCCTTTACTTCTTTTCTTTGGTTCTTTTTTTATCTATTTGAGTTGACGATTTTGCATTTACTTCAGTCTTGACTCTACCTGAATATCTTGTATTTTATTCCCTGGAAGGTTAAAAATAATCCAATAGGTAACCAAAACAGCTACAGGAATCTATTTTGTGATGAACTTAGATGTAGCAGCATGGCAGCACAGCACTTTGAGCATCTGTCAGTGCACTGAAATTGGCCCTCAAAGTAAACCTTTGCCTTTCCTATGCTACGTTGTATCTGTAGGCAATAAAAAAAGACCTGTATATTTTACTGGAATTTCGAGGTCAACATGTCCAAAAAAATACTTTAAAAGAATACTTCAATTCTAGTAACGGAACTAATTTTTAAACAAATTTTCAAATTATAATCTAAGTCAATTCTATCACTTCTCTCAACCCATTTGTTCATAACATTCTAATAATAATATCACCTCTTAAATATTTCTTAAATCATTCCTTCTATGGGAACCACCTTAAAACTAAGCCTTTTCTCTTGCCTTGACTATGAAAAATTCCCAAACTGGTATGGTTGCTTAGTGTCTCTTCCCCTTTCAATCCTTCCTCCTCTTTTCCAACAGACTCCTCTTTTAAAAATAACAGATTTGCATTTGATTTCTCCTTCAGTGACATTCTACCTGTGTCATAAAGCCAACACTCCACTGAATGATCATTCGTGATCTGGCCCATGTCTTGCTCTCTGGCCTCTTTCCAGATACTGTTTCCTCAGACTGAATGTTCCAGCAACCCAAACTATATTTTCCCAACTACAACATGCTGTTACAGTTCCACTGCTTTGCACATGAAATCATCTTTACCTGAAATACTATCTCCTTTTGCCATCTGCAAATATCCAATAATGATATAATCTTTAAAATAGATATATGCATTATACTAAATCAAGAAGGAATGAACAATGCGTACGACAAAATAAACCCTATCAAATGGTCATTTCTACTTTAATGAACTCTGTGAATTACTTGGCTTTATTGCAGTTGGATGACCCCAAATAACATCAATATCAATTCTAAGTATATTCTCACTCTGCCTTCTCCATCATATCTCTAGGTTTCTATATGAAATAATACCATGAAATAAGTACACAAGTATGGCTTAGAATTGGAAAACACCTGTATTTGAATACCAGTTTTTATACTAATTCTACAGCTCTAAAGCATGGCTTTCTTTCTTTCTTTCTTTCTTTTTTGCGGTACGCGGGCCTCTCACTGCTGTGGCCTCTCCCGTTGCGGAGCACAGGCTCCGGACGCACAGTCTCAGCGGCCATGGCTCACAGGCCCAGCTGCTCCACGGCATGTGGGATCTTCCCGGACCGAGGCACGAACCCGTGTCCCCTGCATCGGCAGGCGGACTCTCAACCACTGCGCCACCAGGGAAGCCCTAAGGCATGGTTTTCTAATAAAAAAGTAATGTTAATACTAGCTTCTCATCCATAGGGTGTGGGAATATTAAATGAGATAATACATATAGAGAGTTTATTACAGTACCATGTACAAAGTAGGGACCTTATAATGTTACTCGACATCAAAACATGCCAATTTAAAGGCTTATCATTTTTTATTTTACTTTATCCCCAGTCGTCAAATATGGTAATTTTGTGCTGCATCAGGCATGAGAAGTGTCAACTTTTGCTACTCTAGGTTTGGTCTTCAAACCAGAAACATAAAGCATCTCCTGGAATTTGTGGAGAGGCAGATTCTTAGGCACCCCCAGTATTCCTGAATCAAAGTTTATGTTTTAATAAGATCTCCAGATGATTTGTATGCACATTCAAATTTAAGAAACACTAAATTTTAGAGCATGTTTCTTATAAACCTTCTACTTTGTTTGTATGTGTTACACCTGGTAAGATTTACTCACCTGAACTGTTCACCACGTGTTTTCCTGACAAGATCTATAGTACAGTTGTAGTAATAGGTATTATCATCATATATATCAAACACTGTATGTAGATTGCAGAAATCCTGGGAATATCAGTGGTTAACTGTCCATTTACCACATTCATCATCATGTAGGAGGTTAGGATCACTCTCCGAAGTTGCTCTGGTTGCACAACCTTTGTTCTGGTTTCAGAGGATCCCAGATTTCTGAGATATATATTAATTTAACCCATTTCAGATTCCGCCTTGATCAATATTGTATATGTCTTTTTAACACATGTTACGTTCACACATCTTAGGACTTGTTCTTAAAAATCATGCCTGTAGGTCTTCCC